>NW_026900108.1:0-102500 GCF_033153095.1 Gastrolobium bilobum
AGAAATGAAAAGTCAAATAACATAATGAGTTATACAGTAACACAAAGTAACATCAAAATTCACTACAGAATTACATGAACTCTTACAAAAGACCTTAAATACATGCACAACATTGGTTCAACTTTGTCTAATCCTCATAGGACATGTACGTTTATTGTGACCAATTTTCTTGCAGGTGCTACATCTAGTTTGACTGCTTGTGGGTTGGGACTCAACCCAATCCATTTCATTCTGTATCCTTGAAGACTTCGATCTCCCTTGTGCACGAACCAAAGATGCATTTGGGATAATAGTTGGACCATCTATTTCTGGGATCAACAACTCATTACCCATTGGAAACCAATGTGCATCATAGACCTTCTCAATTTGTGTAATTGAGAACACAGGATCGACATAGTCATAGTGGTTCAATTTTTCAACCTTGCACACCGCTAGCACATAACTGCAAGGAAATCGTCTAGCTGTGAACCGTCCACATTGACATTTACGATTTAGCAAGTCAACCCTCATAATGTCGCCTGCATCATGCGTAGATTGATTGTAGGCATCCTCAACTTCAAACAACTGCAAGTCTCTATCAAAAACACGAACACGAAGACTGACAGTTAACTTATCATTATTTTGTAAGAAGGCCTCAACCTTTTTTGCAATTCTCCAGCCTTTGTCTTTTGCTTTTTTGATCTTTTCACGCCTCTTCACAAAATACTCTACAAGTCTACTTTGCGTCATCTTGACCAATGCAGTTACTGGCAAATTACGTGCACCCCGTAGGACCTTATTGATACACTCAGATAGGTTAGTCGTCATATGACCAAACCTTTGGCCCTCATCATCATAAGACCTACACCATTTCTCTTTGGGAATCTGATCTATCCATGAGGCTACTTGTGGGTTACTGTCGACAAATTCTTGAAATCTTAAATCAAAGTGAATCTTCGAACACATGTAACCTGCCAAAAATGAACCCAAATTGAATGAGTTATACATAAACAACATTACATACAACATGTACACATTCATGAAAATAGCTTACCTAGTTTCATCAGCGATTTCTTCAGTTCCACGTCCCTAAACTTAGTGTTAAAGTTGCTTCCAATGTGACGAAGACAAAACACGTGATACGCAAATGGAGGTTGCCAACCGGCATGATCCTTCACAGCCCTGATGATGCTGGGGTGACGATCGGATATTAGACATATACCATGCCTACGTGTGACATGGAAACACATCTGGCTAAGAAACCACAACCAATCATCCAATCTCTCACCCGGTGGAACAATGGAAAACGCAATAGGCAGAATGAATCCATCACTATCCTGTGACGTAGCAATCCATAGGGTACCTTTGTATTTCCCGTACAGGTGCGTGCCATCAATTTAGATTATGGGTTTACAATATTTGAAAGCCTCAATGCACTGGTGAAAAGTCCAAAATACCCTGCGAAAGACAGCCTTATCGGTGTAGACACGTTGTTCGTCACAACACTGGTCTGTATCAATCTTGAACACAGAACCAGGATTAATCTGTGTCATGTAGGTCAGCCAACTAGGTAAGATGGCATATGATTTTTCCCAGTCGCCAAACAACTTCACAATGGCCTTCATTTTAGCCTTCCTATAAGATATGTTGTATCCATACAAACTTTGTACCCTCTCCTGAATAAGAACTGGTTTCGTGGATGGATCTTCTTTTAACATACCTATACAAAATTCGAAGTCAACACAGTCAATAAATATACCGAAAAATTAAACCATAAACAAAAATTCTGTAATACATACTTATAATGGCTGCACAGATTACATCAGAATCCAGATGTCTATGGTCCCGAGTAAGGCCTTGGTTTAGGCAGGTGTGTTTTTTACCCCACTTACTAACAACCCAACTATTTCCATTCTTCGGCAACATAGCCCGCACGTACCAGGGACAACCATCATTATGGTGTCGACACTTCATCACAAATCTATGGTCATCACTTTTTGCCACCACAGCAGTACGATGAGACTTCATACAATATAATTTGACTGCATGTTGCGTTTTAGATTTAGTTCGAAACTCCTGGTACAAATATAATGGATCCCCTAAATGCCAGCCACCGTGGATGTCATCGTCGCCATACAATATCTCTGTCTCATCATTAGGGTGAGACCAATTAATGAAGGAATAGTGTGGGCTGTCGTTCCAAAATGGCTCAATCTCAGAACCTACGTCCAAATTTAAACTTATCCGTCAGTACGAAAGAAAACACAAATATATATATATATATGCAAAATTAAAACTTTAATTTACAATCTTACCACTGCTAACAGGGTCAACACGGAGTGGTGGCATAACCTGGGAACTCAAGTTTCCTGAACTAGTATCAGCGTCAAAATTCCCCTCTACGTCCGTATCTGAGGTGTCACCCAGCGGAATAACACTCTCGGGTTCACCATTGTCTTCACTGTCCATATCCTCGTCATGCTCATCCTCATCCTCGTCTATTTCCCTCAGTGTTATCTGACTTAAGACAGGTGCAGGTGCAGATAAACCGACCACTCTATCTTCTTGACTTTGACTTCTTCCATGCACAGATGCAGATGAAGATTGACGACAGTCTATTTCAACATATATCTCAATAAAGTTTTGAAATTTTCGGTCCACAAATGCATCTATGACACAGTCCACATCTTCATCGTCACATATATCATTACCAATGTAGAATATAACATCCTTACCAACTGTAGACTCTACCCTGGCGATCATCCGTTGAACGCCATGGCTGCCGTGTAGCCCCAATTTTTGGTGAATCCTCCCCTTAAGCTCATTGTACGTAGTGCCCCGTTTGATTTTCAACATTTTTATTTTTCCTTCAAATTGAACACCGTTGGGGCCTTCATAATGCTTTCCATCATAGTAAATCATCGTAACATACATGTTTGGACTTGAGCTCATCTTTCACACGAATTTTGGGGGTAGGAATCGGATTTTAGGGTTTTGGGTTCGGATTTGGGGAAAACAATTGAGAAATAAAGGGAAATGACAATGATTTCACAATTACTATGCCTTAGAGGTGGTGGGATGAAATGGAAGGGTGATTGGAAGGATCACAGCTGACAAACAAGAGAAATATGAGTTTTGATTTCGAATATAATGCAAATGAGACCGAGAAAGGTCTGGATATAGGGTTTTCCGCGATATTTAGTCGACTAAATAATGGGCTTAGTCGACTAAAAGTGCAACGAATGTAGTCGATTAAGGTGAGTTTTTAGTCGACTAAAATTCGCGTTTCATGATTTCTGAGTTTTGCTCATTTAGTCGATTAAAAGTGCATCTTAATCGACTAAATGGGGGCAGGATGGTGGATAGTTCTGGGGGAGGGGCAAATTGGTTATTAATTATTTAATGAGGGGCAAAAGGGTCAAAAAGCCCTATCTTAGCAGTAGTTTTGTCTCATCCTGCCATATTGGAATTTATTCTATGAGTTTGTGACATTGATTTTGATTTGCTGATTTCTGTCTCTTTGTTATTATTTTCTATATACTTAAATGATTTGTATTGCTTTACTTCTCATTTTACATTTCTAATATGCATTTCTTGACGCTTTCTAATTTAAACTATAGGAACAAATGTTACGGGATGATATTATTGTCACCAGAGGTGGCAAAGTGGGGGGCGCCTCGCGCTATCAACCCGCCAAAAAACTAGTCAGTTCGCCCCCATCTCGCTTTTGAGAGTGGGCTAAAAAACTCGTCCCGCCCTGTCGGTTCAAACCTGTTTTACACTGACCCGCCCCGCCCTTCCCTGTCATCAACCTGCCAAAAAACGAGCTAGTCCACCCTGCCCCGCTTTTGAGAATGGGTTGTAAAACTCAGTCTGCCGAGCTGAGCCTGTTTTATCGGCCCTAGTTGTCACTTTATATACTTACCATAGATCCAATATTCAAAGGTTTGATAGGATCAACCCTTGTAGTTATCCATTTTAGGGTTGTCCAATTTTTATTTTCTAATATTTTATCTGATGTATTCATATAACAACCCATCTCAACATTGATTGCTTTATTATTGGTATGCTCAAGATTTCACATCATTCTCCAGAATGACATATTGATCTCTACGTAATATGGCATCGCATGTGCAGGTTAGCTTTAAGGAAGTCTCCCCATTTGATGAATGAGAAGTCCTCTTCTACCCCCAAAGAACATACTGCAAGTGGAGGACCCAATCCTCTTTGGCATAGTCTATGCCTTCTCTTTGCCCATTGACGATGTTCTTGTTAACTGCCTTTGTCTGTCCATTGGTCTAGGGTTGCTCCATAAATGTGAAATGGTGTTTGATATGAAGGTCAACCATAAGTTCCTGGAACTTCTTGTCGGAAAATTAGATTTTAAATGTTGTTCGTGATTACTATGGCCGAGATCCGAAACCAACAGATGATGTTTTGATAAAAGAACTTCTAAATGTGTGCAGAAGTGATTGTTGCACGTGGCCCTACTTCAACCCACTTAGTAAAGTAATCCACGACGATTATGAGCCACCTTAGTTTCCATTTTGTTGCATGAAAAGGGTCGATTATGTCTATTTCTCATTATTAGAATGGCAATGGTGCCACAGTTGTGCCTAGCTCTTTTGGTTAGGCGTGGTTCATCTCAACATGTCACTGGAACTTATCGCAATTTTTGACATGTGACTTGATGTCGACCTCCATAGTTAGCCAATAGTATCTGGCTCATAAAGCCTTCTTTGTTAAAGATTTTCTTCACATGTAGTGACTGTTGATGCCTTCATGGAACTCATAGAAGACATACTCAACCACCCTAGAGTTTAGGCATTTTAGCATGGGTGAGAAGAATCCCTTTCGATATAATTTCCCTTCAACCACAGAATACCAAGATGAGCTCCTTATGAATTTTTTAACTGCAAGGGACCCACTCGACAATTCTAATTTCTCCAAATATGCTAAGATCGTGTCTTCTCCAATCTTCGGTCTATGTGACGATAATGATGTAGATCAGCTTTGGGATATTCTGTTGTAACCACAGTTCGGTGGTTGCCCAGGTTCTTTGTGCTTGCTAACTTGGATAGTATGTATGCATTCCAAGGGATGTACTAGATTGTCGTTTCATCGAAGTCAGTCTGCGGTTCCCTGACTCTGCTGAGGTATTTGGCTATTAATTATCCTTTAGTCTGGAATTTTGCTTGCACTTGAGAAGTGACGAGTTAGGAGTCACTGGAAACTTTTACACACTTAGCGTTGCGCTCTCCTTTGCTTCTAAGAGTCTAGCTATGAATGTTTCATATTCAACCAGGCTATTGGAGGTAGGGAATCTAAGGTAAAAGGAGTGCTTAGTGGCGACACCTTCTAGGGTCTCTAATATGATCTTGACGCCACTCTTTTTTTTTAGTAAGTAAAAGTTTATGTGGAATTAAACACTGATATCTCACTAGGGCCAAGGCAGACCCCCCAACCACTTTGAGGATTTCTGGGAGGGATGATACATTTCCCACCAACGAGGTTCTCAGCGCCCCTCCTTTAGTATTGGAGGATCCAACGACAAATTCGGTCTATGTGTTGCTCTGCTCATGCTCGATCTTCTCTACGAGTGTTAGCTTAATTGATAAGTTGGTCAATTCCTGTGACTTGATGGCGTGATGAACTTCATAAGAAATCTTATACTCAAATAGTTCAATTGCACAGATTATTATCCTTTTAGGGAGGTTAGGCTTAAATAGTATTTGCCGAATGGGCTGATTAGTTCTGAATGTCGGGTGCCCATGAAAATAAGGACATAGTCTTATGCATGTGGTGAGTAATGCAAATGCTATTTTCTTCAACTTTTGATATCCTACATTGAGTTCTTGAAGAGCCCAACTTATAAAGTATAGGGGCTATTGCCCTTTATAGTGTTCCTAACCAATGCCGAGCTTATGGCTTCTTCCCCAATAGCCAGGTAAAGGATCAGGTTTCTCTAGAGTTAGGTCTTGATAAGATTAAAGGGGTTACTAGGCAAGGTTTTCTGAAGGCATTAAGCTAATGAGTCATACTATGAAGTTGTGGGAGAGAGTTGGACTTGGAGGATGCTTATGATGATTTGAATAGAAGATTTGTGCGCATAATTACTACACATGAAGTTAAGGAGGCTTTAAAGAGGATGAAGACTAATAAAGCCTTGGGTCTTGACAGTGTCCCTATTGAAGTGTGGAAAGGCCTGGGAGATGTGGCAATAAATTAGTTGACCAACTTTTTCAATAAGATTCTTCAGACAAATAAGATGCCTCATGCATAGAGGAAAAATATGATTGTGCCTATTTACAAAAATAAGGGAGATATACAGAATTGTTCTAACTATAGAGGCATTAAGCTAATGAGTCATACTATAAAGTTGTGGGAGAGAGTTATTGAACATCGCTTGAGAAGATACACCAAGGTTTCTGTAAATTAATTTGGATTTATGCCAGGAATATGTACCATGGAAGCCATTTTCTTGATACGATAATTAATGGAAAGATATCGAGAAAAGAAGAAGAACTTACATATGGTATTCACAGATCTTGAGAAAGCATATGCTAGGGTTCCAAGGAATGTTTTATGGTGGGTTCTTGAGAAGAAAAAAGTACCATCAAAGTATGTAAAGAAAATCAATGATATGTATGATAGGGCTATACTTGTGTGAAAGCTTGTAATGGAACATCAAGTTATTTTCCTATCATGGTAGGTGTACACCAAGGTTCGTATAACAGCTCGTATTTCTAAAACATATATTTATATATTAAATGCAGATTAAAGGGTAGGATTAGTGAAAATCCTGAAATTATGGTCAAAATACAATGGAAGGGTAAAATGATAATTTGCCAAACACGTAACCCTAGGAAAGTAAAATTGAGTAGGAGGTCTCAAATGGGAAAACTAACCCTGGTAATGGATTCATAACGAAAAATTGAGTGGTTAGGCAAGTTTCTGAAAATTTGGTGAATAATGTTTTTACCAGGTAAAAATATTGCAGTACAGTTGCACCGTAAAGCGTGCTAAATGAATTTTGAGCTCTAGGTTTGGATATAAGCTATAAAAGGTATATAGGACTAGAAAATATGATTTCTGGTGAGAATTAATGGAAATTAGAGTGTTTGGAGAAGTGTGCCCACAACGCGCATAACAATTTAAAACTGTGATTCTCCGAACGACCGGAAAACTCCGGATTCATCTGGTAAAGGACAATTAAAGGACATTGGTTAATATTAAAAATTAGATTTTCTAAATAGTTTATGAAATTATGGACGTTTAGCGGAATAGGCGGGAGATTTAAATTAGTTTGAAATCGCGTGAGGTGGCGGTGGGGCCACCTCACTTAAGTGGACTTGGCCACCTTGGACAACACAAAATTCTGGTCATTCTCTCTCCTCCCTCCCACACAACCCGCGGCCTCCATTGTTGGAGAGGAAGCTTGGCTTCAAAATCTTCAACCAACCATAACTCACTCAAAATTAACTCAAATCCAACAAAGTTTGTCACCAAAGTTGAAGAAAATCATCATCCAAACACAACAATGGTATTCTTGGGGCGTGAAACTCACTAAATTTGGAGAAATTCCACATCTAAACCTACGGCCATTGGAGGAGATTTGGTGTTCTTGAGTTGTGTATTCAAGCCATTGCTTGGATATCACTTGGAGGAGTCCTTGGCCTAGCTTGTGAGTAAGTTTCAACACATTTTATTGGTTGAATCATGAATTTGTATTTTGGTGACCTAGAGTTAAATTGATTGATTGATGTAGTTAGAGAACTCAAATTGAAATTGTGTATTAGATAAAAGTGTCTTAGAATGATGATTTAGAGTGATTGAAGTCATAAAAATTATTGATGAAATTGGTTGATAATTTTGGCAATTTTGAGTTGAGATGTCATGATTTTGTGAAATGACTTGGTGGTATGATTGTGAAATTAAGTTGTGGAGTGTTTTATGAGTTAATTATAGGATTGTATGATGTGTGGAAGTGTTAAATTGGATTGAATACCCTTTGGTTAGGAAGCATGAACAATTCAGCCTATAGAGGGCATGTATTGTTTGAGGATGTAAAAATTATGTAATTGATGTGGTGTGGTGGTAAATGGTGTTTCAATAAGTTGTATGTTGGTGTGGTGAGGTGAAATTGGAAGGAAAAATATTGGATGATGTGTGAGTGTGCATTCGACCTGTGAGAGGAAAATTAGAAAGGATTGTACTAGCATGGTTTTAAATTGAATGGGGGACTTGAATTAGTGATATGGTAAGTCTAGGAAACCATGGGAACTATGAAATAAAATTAAGAAAATTGTTTGGAAATTCTTGGCCAAATGGTCGAACCTATGCATGTGGAGAGGGTGGATTTTGGTGCTTTGTAATCTTGATGATTGCACCTTGTATTGATGATCCTTGTGTGATCATTGTAGGTTGCCTCCCACGGAAGGAAACTTGGAGCTTTGAGCTTGGTGGGTTGCCTTTGGTCCTTGACCAAAGAAATCTTGGTAAGTTGTCATAATTATATGCATGGATATTTCATGAGCATGTATATGTTGTTGGTTGGTTAAAATTGAAATGGAAATGTCCTATGTGTAGGCATTTCTTGTGGTACCAAGCTCGGTGACGAATTAAATTGGAACTGTCAAGTGAAGGAGATTACTCAGGTAATTCCTTGGTATTGGGGTTTAATCCTCGTGTGTGCTCCACTATGTCCCTTGAGGGTAGTGGTTGGAGGTGTATATTGGTAATGTAGTATAACATGTTTTATGCATTATTGTATGTTTAGTGGTATATAGGATGTACTGTGTCTCTGACCAGAAGACTGTTGCCTTCGGGCATTACGGACTTCCACTAGATAGGTCTCCATGAGGGAGTTCCAGTTGACCTGGGGTCATGGTGTGTCATCCGTTTAGGAGCACACTAGGAAAGTCTCGGTGTATATGGATGGAGGGTACCTTGGTTGATGTTATGGGAAAACTTCCTTGGATGAAAACCTGTAGGCTATATGCTGAGGCCAATAGGCCGGAAGTTGCGTGGTATCGGCATCGACCATTTCAGCTTCATTGTATTTTATTCCCTATGCTTCCCTACTTCACTAAATCCTTTGCTTTATCCTATTTTGAATGTTGTATTGTATTATTAATATGCATCGAAGTGAGTCATTGGGCGAAGTAATCTCCAAAATCTCTGGGTTACAGAGATATATTCGTATATCTCATCCCGTTTTGGGGACTTTATTTCAGGTAGTGGCAGTGATACCGGAGCGGCGGACAAGAGGCCCGCAAGATGAGCTTGAACATAGAGTCTATTTTGCATTTTGTGGCCATTGGGCCTAGGCTAGAGTTAGGACATAAACATTGCATGTGATCTATGATTTGTTTATTTTCATCTTTGTTCATGTCACATTTTGCCTAAGTTTAGTCATTATTGCTCATGATTTATTTTGAGGACTTATTTTGTATATTTGAAGGTTTATTGTAACTGTTGTAAAGAAGCATTGTAATTTGTAATATTGAGATCTTGTGGAATATTGAAGCATGCTATATGATGTAAGGGTAATAGGCCTATTCTAGGATATGATTTATTTTTTATGCCAAAAGAATGCATGCAAAGGAATTAATGTGATTGAAATGGTTTAAGATTTGATAATTAAATGGATGAGTTGTAAAGTAAGCTATTTGATATAAATTGTGAAGGGTTGTAAGAGCACTAAGGCATTGCTGATCCTTGAGTGCCACCCATGTTTATTAGGTACCATTTGAGGTGAGATAACACACTTTGAAAAGTGGATATGTTGAAAAAACAAAGAGACTCTCGCGAAATTTCTATAAAATGACAGATTTTTAGTGAACTTTGGGAGAGCATATCTCCCTCCACAATAATCCAATAGGAACGTTCCATACACCGTTTTAAATATCGAGATGTCAAATACCTTGTGTCAAAATTTGAGAACCATAGGAGTAGTAAGTTGCCCTGTAGAAGCCGTGGAACACAGACTGCCCAAAATCCCTTGCACTTGGGGGCTGTCACTGTCGGTTTTTGGGAAAATTATTCTCGCTTAGTTTCTTAGTCAAATTAGGTGAATGATATGTAAAATTGAAGCTTTAGGTATCTAGTTTTCCGTATAAAAATTTGAGAGTGATTGGTGGAGTGGTTTGTCCGGGATCTTGCAAAGAGTGAGGGCTGTTTGGAGCCCGGTTTGAGGTTCGATGGCAAATTTGCTTGTCCAACTTCAAACGGTGATATCCGGAGCAAACGAGAACTTTTTGGAGCGTGTGATAGCTTGTTAGAAATATATAAGTCTAGAATAACATACTAAAAGATGGGAGGTTCGCAACATGCGGATTTTCCGCAGTAATTAAATAACTGAACCATGTTTGGATAGTAGAAACCGAAAAAGTGAGATTTATACTAAGTGGGTTTTGGGTAACCCCTTAATGACTTAAGAGAAATATTATAAGATATTTATGCACTTGTTTTATTATTCCGCAATTAGTTTTCAGTTACGGTAACAACTTTTATTTATTATGCTTTATTATTGTTTTAAATGCTCGCGTAATAAAAAGGAAAAAGTTCACTCGCATTTTTATAAATGAATTGATGTGATTGTAACTACGCTTAATATCATAATCAATGTTAACAATACCGATGTACAACGGGTTGTTACAGTTCGACTCTAGGTTCTTATCTCTTTGCCTTTGTTATGGATGAACTAACAAAAAATATTCAAGAGGAAGTACCATGGTTTATGCTTTTTGCAGATGATATTTTGCTTATTGATGAGAACAAAGACAGTGTTAATAAAAAACTTGAATTATGGATAAGAACATTAGAATCTAAAGGATTCCCGTTAACTCAGAGCGAGCTAAGTATTTGAAGAATGAGTTTTCTCTGGCAAGAGATGAAGATCAAGATCCTGCGCACCTAATTGGTCAAGAGGTACCCAAGAAAGATGCTTTTAGATACCTGGGATATATTTTGCAAAAGGTGGAGAGATTGATGAGAATGTAAATCATAGAATCAGAGCAGGGTGGATGAAATGGCGTAGCGCATCTGGATTTTTGTGTGACCGCAAAATCCCCTTTAAGTTAAAAGGAAAATTCTATAGAACAGCAATAAGACCTGCAATGCTATATGGAGCTGAATGTTGACCAGCACATAGGCAACATGAGCATAAAATGGAAGTAACAGAGATGAGGATGTTAAGAGGGATGTGTGGCTATACGAGGATGAATAAGATGAGAAACGAAGATATTCGACGAAAAGTAAGAGTACTATCGGTAGTTGAAAAGATGAGAGAACATAAATTGATGTGGTTTGGGCACGTAATGAGAAGGCCCCTGGATGCTCTCGTAAGAATAAAAGTTTGTTACCAAGAACTCAACACAAAGAAAGGTAGAGATAGACCGAAACTAACTTAGGGGAAGGTAGTAAAGCAAGACTTAATGAATTGTGATATAGATTGGCGGACGGAGTGCCTTAGAACGAAATAGAGAAAATCTATATGCATGGTGGAGGATTAGACCCGTTGTTATTCCTATATTTCAGATGGTCCCTTTTTAGTCCTTTTTCCTCTTCATCTCCCCCTTTTCTTCTTGTTCCCTTCTTTGATCACTTTTATATTTATATGTATATATTATTATTATTATTATTATTTTATTTACTTTTTTATTTTTATTTTTATTTTTTATCTTTTTTTAACCCTTTCGTATCTTTTATTTGGGTTCATCTATCATCAATCTCAATTAATTTGGGATGAAGGTATTGTTAATATTAATGTTGTGAGGATGTTACTTGATTTTTTCAAACATGCCTTCATTTTAGATTTTAATTTTAGCTTTTTTATAAGTTTTTGTATCTTATAACATAATATAATTATAAGAAATAGAAATATCATGTTACATATTAAAAAAAAAACAAATTCTCTTTTTTTAATATAGTGAAACTTATAATATTTGGGTTCGTTTTTTGTCATGTCACATGACAATACCATTTTCCTGCACACACAAATCAAGTGTGGGTCTCACGCTTAAAAAAAGTCAAACCAAGGCGTCGTATCCTCAAGATAAGTTGCCGGATCCTTGTTGCAGTGACGAACAGTGTTATTCCTCCGACGTTATTTTTATATTTCCCATCATATTTATGTGTAATTCAACATTATAATCAGAAAACTCATTAGTTATACACAACACACAAAAACAGTGATGCAGTGTCTCAGAGTTGAATTTATGCTGGTATCACAAATACCCTCGAGCTCCTCTCGCTGTTCTCTCTTGCATTTCAAGCCAAGGTGCTTCTTTTCTTCTTCCTCCTCCTCCTCCTCTGTTTTGAAGGTTTCGCCATGGCATGGTCTCCATGCATGGAGGGAGAGTCCTCTCAACGAGAATCGGAAGTGGGGACCCAATGGTCCCGAACCGGAACCGGAACCCAAATTCCGTGACTCCCCATTTGGGCAAGCTTCTTCATTGGCTGAGCTTGGTTCTGTTGTTCTTTCCACCAGCGACCCTCTCGCCAAGTCCCATCTCTCTCACATGGCTTACTCCATTTGGCGCCGCCACAACCTCCCTCTTGGTCTTGCAGAACCACCCCCTCGACCCGCCCGACCGGAAAAGCCCGAATTGGTTCGTTCTCTGTTTCGCCTACCACGTGTTTGTTCATATGATTAAGCTAATCACCACAAGCATTTTTTTTTTTTTAATCTTGGTGGATGTTGTTTATTTAATGACCCAATGTCATAATCATATATACCGTTATGGAGATTTGGCATTTCGGTCTCTTTGATGGTAATTTATAGCCTTTGAGTTGTAACTCGTTTCTATGCTTATGGATTTCTGAATGCTTAATTCACTTCATGGTTTTTGCTTTGTCTCGACTATGCGTGCATGATGAAGGTGTTTTCTTTGGTTTTCAGGTTTCCCCTAAGGAAATTCCTGCTCCCAAAAACTCGGGTTTGCCTCTGAATGCTTATATGCTTCATAATCTGGCACATGTGGAGCTCAATGCAATCGATTTGGCATGGGATACTGTTGTTCGGTTTTCTCCCTATAGTGATATTCTAGGGGAGGGGTTCTTTGCTGACTTTGCTCATGTTGCTGATGATGAGAGTCGCCACTTCTCTTGGTGTTCACAGAGACTTGCTGAGCTGGGTTTTAAGTAAGGGTAGTTGTTACTTACTTTTGTAGCAAGGACTGTTTAATTATGCTGATTTTCAGCTTCTCATTTCCAACTAGATATGGAGATATGGCAGCTCACAATTTGCTATGGAGGGAGTGTGAGAAATCGTCAGACAATGTTGCTGCACGTTTGGCAGTTATCCCACTAGTCCAGGTACATATCCCCACCCCCACCTTCTGTCTCCATTTCAAGTCTCATATTTTCCAGCACGTCATGGTTGATACCATTTGATGAAAAACTGCTTAATAAATATGATAATGCAGCTGTTTTCATGATTCTGTATTTCTTTTTTATGTGTATCAATTATAGAATATTTCACAACTAGAGTGACTCGGACTGATTTAGTAATGAACATTATTTTATGCTTTGTATGCTGCTTGTAGGCTTAGACATCATTGTGAATCGACTTCAAATAATCTTTTTCACTTTCATATACTGGTAGAAAGTGATGTATTAGTGCTACTGGCTTATGAGCTTCTGAAAAAATTGTCTGGGTACTGTCATGATGACTTCTAGAGGACTCTTTTATATTCAACTTAATTATTTAAGGTTTTCTGATCTGTTGGGTATGGCTCATACTTCGCATACTGACGAGGGCCCTTGTTGGCAGGGTCAGCAGAAAGTCAACTAAAGTCCCGCTTTCGGGGGAGCCGCTCCCGGGCCCGTAGAGGCCCGATACTGTTGTAGGCTTCTGACTTATTGTAATTTTATTTTTCTTAGTGGTTTGGGCTTGAGCCCATGAATAGCTGTTGTTAGCAGTGTTTAAAAATCCGACCCGGCCGAGGTCAGGGGTCATGGAGTCACGGGTTCAACCGGGGGGTCACGGGGTCACTATGCTGACCCAGTTTTATATATTAAAAAAATATAAATATATATATATATATATATATATATATATATATATATATATATATATATAAGGTAGGATCCTTTGACACCAGTGTCAAATTTAAAATTTGACACCTCATCTGAGAGCCGTTAGATCAAAAAAGATCAACGACTCTGATTTGTAAGCATGTGACATCATTGATCTTTTTTGATCTAACGGCTCTCAGATGAGGTGTCAAACTTTAAATTTGACACCTGTGTCAAAGGATCCTACCCCTATATATATATATATATATATATATATATATATAAATATTAAAAAACAAACCACCAATCATCAAAGATTCAAAATATACTTAACATAATTCACTAATTACAACTACAAGTCAATATTACACAACTTAAGTATCAAGATACCAAAGTACAAAACTCATGTTTTAATTGGATCAATACGCTGACCCGGTTCTGCCTCTTTGACAAAGGAAATTTTAAAGGAAGTAAGAATGAGTTTTTGTTTTCCATCGACGACCGTAAGGATTTCATTTAAATAGATAAAATTCTTACCTTTTCTAGATGATTCACGTCTGCGAGGTGAAGATTGAAGACATATAGGGGAGAGAAGAGAACGATTAGATTTAGGTTTACAAGTATTTTAATTTTAATTTTTTAATAAAACAAAGTTGTTTCATGGAATTTTAAAAAAAAAAAAAAAAAACATACAGTGACCCCTTTGACCCCTCTGACCCGGGAGTCACTGAAACCCGGCCGGGTTTTGGGGGTCGGAGGTAGAGCCGGCAAAACGGGCTCGACTCGGCGGGCCAACCCGCCAAACGGGGCGGGCTGAGTTTTGCAATCCATCTCAAAAGCGGGGCGGGGCGGGGCGGGGCGGGGCGGGTTCATTTTTTGGCGGGTTGATGGCGGGCCGAGGCGGGTCAGTGTAAAATAGGCTCGAGCTGGCAGGCCAACCCGCCCATCCCGCCAAACGGGGCGGGGCGGGCTGATTCATTTTTTGGCGAGTTGATGGCGGGGTGGGGCAGGGCGAGGCGGGCCGCCCACTTTGCCACCTCTAGTCGAAGGGGTCGATGTGCATAAAGGGTCCAACTTGTGACCCCAACCCTCAGAGGGGAGGGGTCATGTTTGACCCGGGTCAACCCGAGGGGCGGGGTGGGGTTTTAAAACACTGGTTGTTAGGGTTTTCTAAATCCTATTTATATTCCCTTGTAAATCGAGTGACTTGTAACGAGAGGAGGTGAGGTGAATATAGTACAGATAAGCTAGACGTAACTTACATTGGGTGAACTAGGGTAAATCACTGTGTCGATTTCTCTGTTCCCTTTCTCTCTCTTTTGTTTTTCGATTTGTGTGATTGTCGATTTCCAACATGATCAACTTCTTGTTTAAAGTTATTAATTGACATGAGTCCACAGCCATTTTTTGAGTCAATTTTTTTGCCCATTGACTTTGAATATAACTTTTCACGAGCTATTGCCTTTGTTGGAAGGGTGGAAAGTTTTCTGCAAAATGCCTGGAAATGCTTTCCCAGTTACAGAGATAGATAAGCTTTGAATTCTGTGATCCTGATGTTCTAAATGTATATCGTTATTTCACTCATAGGAGGCTAGAGGACTTGATGCTGGGCCACGCCTGGTGCAAAAATTAGTTGGCTTTGGAGATAATAGAACATCTAAAATTGTGGCTAGAATTGCTGATGAGGAAGTTGCACATGTAGCAGTTGGTGTCTACTGGTTTGCTTCTGTCTGTCAAAAAATGGATTGTGCCCCAGACTCCACTTTTAAAGGTTGGGAAGCCTGTTTAATATCAGCTTATCTGCTCACTTAAACCCATACTGTAGGAATGCTACCTTCAACATAAATTTTTTATGTAACCATGCAGACTTGCTAAAGGAATACAATGTAGAACTAAAGGGTCCCTTCAATTATAAGGCTCGAGAGGAAGCTGGCATTCCCCGTCATTGGTAAGAAACTGTACATTGCAGTTGGTTTTCTTGCCTGTACCTACAATATTTTAGGCTTATATTGCGTACAAGATAGTTAAAAAATTCCATATTACTTCTTCCATGTGAATCTAACATTTTTGTTGCCTCGTATTCTCCTGTCTAGGTATGATGCATCATCTACAAGCAATCAGGACCAGAAAAACGAAGATGGCAATAAAAACCAGCTCTCTGCAGTAAGTGACAACTGACAATCATCTTGGCCATTCCTGTAATTATTTTTAACTGTTCTTTTGGTTTAATATTGATGCATATGAACTTGCTGTTACAGGTTTATGAGAGGCTTACTTCCATCATTGCTATGGAAAGTGAGAATTCAAGTTTGACCAGGCCGCCTGAATAATCTTGGCACGATATAATGAGCAATTTCTATTTTCAACAGATTAGTTGATATTGGAACTCACTTCCTCAACAGCAAACAATCAAGAGTATCATATATTTTGAGGGTGTGTTTGGGAGTTAGGGGGAAAAGGAAAGGGAAGGGATGAGGGGAAAGAATGGTGAAAATGAAAGAAAAATCAAGGTTTTACATGTATATATAAGAACTTTTAATAAACTCATTTAAAAATTGGCCACTGACATACTTGACTTGAATTTTAAGCTTGTATCCAGTAATACAACAAACAGTAATAATAACTTTTAACTGTTACTAATGCTCGCAATCACACACTGATCAGTACAAAGACACCCAGAAGTGATAGGGTTTCATACATAGATTTGGTGATGCAATTCTTTCACTAGCAACATTGTTTGACTGCAAGTGCTAATGCAAATCTAAAATCCAGTTGACCACGTGTCCACTGTTGAAGATAAGCGTAAACGACAGGAAGAATGTCGTGTACGACTCATATATCTTTAAACCTTTGTTATCTTTATAATATCACTCTTATAGATAATTATAATATCGATATCAGTATTGTATTTTATTAGAAAAATGTTATTTTTACAATAAATTTAACATTCGTATTATTTGCTTCCAGAAACGACTTAAACTTCCAGAGACATCACATGCTTTATTTCATAAATAGCAGATTCCGGGAAAATTACCACTTTCTTTTTCTGGAAAACTTGTGCTACTAACTTCATCTGATGCCCTAGTTTCTTTGGCTTAATTAAAGCCAGAAAACGTGTCCCTCTTCCCTTCCTAATATCAAAAGAAGCAGAACAAAGATCATCAACTTACACCCACTCCATCATCTTCTTTCTCAGACAAAAAAGGAAGGAAGAAAAAACATAGAAGAGATAGCTACAAATTCGTAGATATGTGCAATTCAGATGGTGATTGCAGGCCCTTGGGTTTTCTCTTGGGTCTTCCCTTCGCTTTTCTCTCCCTCCTCCTCTCTATCGTTGGCCTTATTGTCTGGATCGTTGGGTAAGATACTCATCACACACACTCTCTCTTCCCATAAGTGTTTCACTTTGATCAATTTTTTGTGGCATCTTCAATTTGTAAAATTACCATGTAATTTGGACTTTGATGTTCTGGGTTGATATGGGTATGGATCCGATTGAATGAAAATATCAAAAAAATTAAAACTTTGCTTTCAAAATATTTGCAGGTTGTTGCTGACATGCATATGCCCCTGCTGCTTGTGCGTGACGGTAATAGTGGAACTTGCGTTGGAATTGATCAAGGCTCCACTGCACGTTATGGAGTGGTTCACCTCTCAGATACCCTGTTGACCTGCTTTTACCAATTGTATCATAAAGTTTTAGACTTGTGTTTGGTTCATGCTGCTTCCCTTAATTTTTATCTTCTTTTTAGTATTTTGCCTTTGAGAGTGTGAATTTCAAGTTATTGATTTATGGTTGATCTATATGTTTTATGGTTTCTCTGGAACCTAAACGGTAGTGGGTTCAATGAGTTCTAGTTGCACACAGGGAAAATTAAAACAGTTCATAGTAGATTGTTGTTTCTTATGCATGCGTTACGCTAATGAACTTAGAGAGATTATTGTTTAGACTGATATTGATCACTTATGTATAGTAGAAGGAGGTGAATTTGATTAGGATTTTAAAATACTATTTTAAGATAAAAAAAATTATAGATTTTAAAAAATTATTTAGAATTGTAGTGATTTTAAAGATTTTATAAGATTAGATTTTAAAGAATTTTAATTGAATTCATAAAATTTAAAAGGACAATATGAATTTATAAAATTTTAAAAAATTATATAAATTTTTAACAAATATTTAAAATTATAAGAGTCAATAAAAAATAACAAAAAAATATAGTGATATTAATAAAAATATAAAATCTAATATAGTTTTTACAGTTAGTAATTTGATGTATTATTAAGTAGCAGTTTTTCATATATTTATACCAATTATCTATGCATTAGCATTTTTTCATTCCTGTTGTTGGATTTGACCAACGGGATGAAAATTATCTTCATCATTTGGAAATAATTCGAAATTTGCATATAGAATCTAAAGTTCATGATAAAATTTTGTTTGGAATTTTTTGCGATGGATCTTGGAAACGTTGGGTTTTTGTTTTACATGATGAGAGTTTTCTAACCACATACATGTTTTCATTGACTATTCTATGAAAATTTCAAATCTAAATTTCTGGTTTTTATTACATGAAAGTTTAGAAAAATTCTTAATTTATTTTCAGTCGACATATTGAAACCTTAAATTGCTTTGAGACTTCTGCAAAACAAGTTTTTAGCGATTTGTCGACACAAAAATTGTTTGAAATCATTTTCTATAGCGAAGGAGTTTCATTCATAAATGTATTGTTACAAAACATATAATTCATATTATGAAAGTTTCAATCTTCCTATAAATCGATCTTGTTTCATTGATGTAAAATGAAAATTGGTTGGGGGATTTTTGTTCCCCTGTTATTTTCCCATTATTTTATTTTTTAATATAAAAATCACATATTTTTGTACCTAGAACAATCGTGACCCATAGCTTAAAAAATCATTTTTTAAACTTTTAAAAGCTTTCAAAAATTGCTCAAAAATATGTTGCTTTTAGATGGATTATGTTAGACGAGTGGCTTCACTACTTAGGGGGGTGAATTGAGTTTTGTAAAATCTTTTCGCAAAATGCCTCCTTTGATATTTTGAAGTTCAAGTAAATGATTTGACAATTTTTGTAGGAGCAAATGTGTGATCAACAAAATAAGCGAGCCACTAAATAAAAACAATCTAAAAATGTTAAAGACTAAAGTAAGGAGTTCAAGGTTAGAGAAATTGCAAACTAGATGTATTCTGGTTCAGTCACCACCACCATGACCTATAACCAAATTGAAATTGCTCGATCAATCTTTTTCACTAGCTATCAAGCTTGAGAGTGCTTGACAAACTACTACAATCTTCCAAGACTTCTGGCTCTTGACGCCTTACAATTTTCTACTTCAAATTTTCTTAGGAATTTGGTAACCTCTCAAGTATAATGGGTTTACGCCCTTAACTATTCAAGAAATCAAATGGATGAGGTGTTTAACAATAGCTAAGTACTCTCAAAGTACAGATTATACAAGTTGAAGAACTATGAGTGTTAACACTTTCACAAGAATAAAGCTCAAAGAGTGTTTAAGATCAAGATTAAGGAGAATAAGCAAATAATATGATATAAATCAAGAATAATGATCAAGAAGTGTTGTCTAATCAATGAAACATTAATTCTTATTTATAGAGACCTCTCACATGAGTATTATCAGTCATTTTCACAAAAATAGCTATTTATAGCCGTTATTTTCGTCCTTTGGTACAGGATGGAATCGACTCCTTTACTGTGGGAATTGATTCCCAACTTTTCCAGAAGGTGGGAATCAATACCCATTGAGGATGGAATCAATTCCCAATCAGTTAGAAATTCGTCCTTAAGCATTTTTCTTTATTTTAAATCCTTTTTAAACAAGTTCAATTAATTGATAAAATATTGAAAACATATTTTTATAAATGTGAGATGCTAGAAATCCTTTTTTTTTTCTTTTGTTATCAAATGATGATTTAATGCATGTATTTTAGCAGAAATGTTTTTGAGCTTATTCATGCAAGAAGTCAATTATCTTCACAATTAATTCTAAGTCCTAAAATATGTTACTTGAGGACTCTTTGGACTTACATAATTCTTCTCTTGAAGCTTGAGTCTTGATGGACTTCATGAATGTTGGTTGATTCTTTCTATTTGATTGTTATACTTGAAGTCTTCTTTCCATGCTTTGTTTGTTATCATCAAAATTCTTGAATCTTTATATTTTGTATTGGTTCCTCAGATTAGATTATACTATTGTTGGGTTGATGATTCTTGGTTGTTTTGTGATTAAAAATCGCTCGAAAATTTGTTATTTTTGAGCTTTGACGAAGCTCCCATGACGAAACCCGATTTCGAGCAGGTCAACCTGGCAAAGAAAAAAAAATACTGCAATAGAGAAATATCAAGAAATACTAAGGGTTAGGGTGAGATTGTGAGAGAGGCATCTGTTGCGAAATCGGCAAGTGTACTGATCGTACCAAGTAATAAAATGATTAGTAGAGTATCATCTCCGCGAGGATTGAGGCACCGAATTTATTATAACTATTCCTCTCTTGTTGGATTAATAAAAATAGTTTAAAGACAATTGTGATTTGTGAAATAACGAGAACAATTCAAGAAATTGTAAATGATTTAAAAGTTCTTAAAGAAATTTAAGAACAACGGAATAAAGATTGACTAAATATTTGAGAAAATATTGCGGTAAAGAGACGACAAACACATTTATGATCCCCACCTTATAACTTGGATTAACGTTTACATTTAATTATGCAATTGATCAAACGATTCACTATCTTTTATTTGATTGGTTAAGCCCTAATTCCTTAATGATGTTAACCTTTATAACTCTATTAGAATCCTAATCCCTTAGAAATTTCTTTTCAAGTTAAGCCTTTTAATCAGTGAATCTTTCACGTTTGCGGTTCATGTAGCCTATCCCTAGTGCATACATGAATAGTTATCTTACCTCTTGTCAGGAATTAGAGTTCTAATATTTCTATTGAAAACCCTAACCCTCGCAATCCTAATAGAGTGATGATTCTAGAAGAAATATGAGATGAAGAACAAGATAATATAAATGCAATTGGAATAATTAAATATAAAGATTAACCAAACTACAAGGAGTTCACATCAAGGGTTGTGACCCTTACCACAATAATAAAACTAGCCAGACATATTCATGTCTAACAAAATCAACATAAAAGAAATTAAAATTCAGAATCTAAGAAAAGAAAGATGATGAAGACCTTTAATCTAGATCACTCGAATCTCTGAAACGCCAAAAAGCTCCTAAGAATTCTCGCTCTCTTTTTGATTCCTTGTTGTCAAAAGTGCCTTCTCTTATGTTTCTAATCCTTTTATTAGGTTTTAGGAAAACCTACTTTCCATTGCTCTCAAAATGGGCCTCCTTTTTTAGTAATTCGCATCAGATTAAAATTAAAAAGTATCGCCCGCGCACTTTGCACCAGCTCCCGCGCAATTTGCATGCAAAAACAGAGCTGAAGCTGTCAAATGGTGCGATTTGCGCCAAGTTCCGCCACCTCGCGCAAAACGCGCCACTTCCCGCACAATTTGCGCCAAGTTACAGAATCTTCAAGTTGAAATGGCGCGATTTGCGCCACGCTCAGCGCAAATTGCGCCAGCTGGAAAACTTGAACTTCTCTCCTTCACTTCATTTTTGGTGTTTCCTGCTATTAAAATGCATAAATTGAGTGAGAGAATAATTGAGAAGGAATAATCAATATTTCTTGCATTTATGATTTATTTTTACACATTTTTGATCAATTCCTTGCTTCTTTTAACTTAGAAAGCATCATATGCTAGACGCATATCAGCATCCATTTTATATTTCTTACTACAAAGTCTCATAAAATCCATATCAATAGAAGATACAGTAAAATCGTCACATTTTTTAATACCACAAGATTGTTTTTTCTTTGTTTAAATGATGATTGAATACCACCTAATTTGAATGAACTCTAAAATAATATTTTAAAATCCTAATTAAATATTACGTGATTTTTTTTCAATTCTTTAAAATCCTAATTAAATATCAATGAATTTTTTTTGTTCAAAAACAATTCATAAAATCCTTTGAAATCTCATTGACATTCCCCTAAGTAACACTGAAAGCAACATATTTGTCAATGGAAGATAAACTGCAAAGGTAGAAACCACAAATGCTTTGACTCCAACAGAAGTGCAAAGATAAACATGAGTCATGACTGAGGAATTATTATGTACCAGTTTCCCACTATACTTTTAAATCAAATTTCATCCTTTAAGAATTTTTCATTCATATTATTTTAAAATGCCTCATTTGAAACTCGTTATTTACCTTTACCAACAAATAATATAAACGAAACTGATAAACTGATATGTGGTTATGATTATGATAATTTGAATTTAAATGCATGATGTTTTCATCCCGAGTTAGGCCGCTTACATATTTTAGCTACCCGATGAAGAATAAACTTGGTTTGGATTTTTTCTTACCAAGTGATCAGACCAATACAATATGGGTTGGTCAATATGAATCGGGCCTAACCATACACGGTTGATGAGAGAAGACTTTGAGTGGGCTATCTTCTTCTTAGGTGGTTGATGGCTGTTGATGGAAAGATTGGTATGATTCTTCTTTTGTGGCGCGATGACTCCAATTGGGGTGGGTACCTGCAATGACACTCTATAACATCCCCGTCTCGAGCTGGTTCAATTAACATGCATATGATATAAACAGAAACAGCGAAAAACTTAACTTACGAAAATACGAGCTAACTTTTTCTTTTTCTACTTTAATTCTTACTCGGCGTAAACGAAAATCGGGCAGAGTTTCCTCTATAAATCGGACAACTGGGGATTTTCCAATC
Organism: Gastrolobium bilobum; assembly: GCF_033153095.1. Taxonomy (NCBI): domain Eukaryota; kingdom Viridiplantae; phylum Streptophyta; class Magnoliopsida; order Fabales; family Fabaceae; genus Gastrolobium; species Gastrolobium bilobum. Next base: position 22,852 of record NW_026900108.1, read on the forward strand.
CCCCTCAAAAGCATTTCCTGATAAACAGTTTATACAGCACATCAATCCAGAAGTACCAGTCATGCAAATATAATCAGATACCCATCCATGGACGCATGCATAATATGGCTTCGTGCCACTATACCTAATCAGCATGCAATCCAACACGAAATCGTAAACTGAATAATACATCATCATCTAACGTGCCTGAATACCCAAATGTACATACGTTAAACTGTACAAAACATATACATGCCATATACAAAATAAAGGATCAATATCATGATCCATCAAATGCGGAAATACAAAATGACATAAATGCACTCCAAAAGGTTAGTAGCCTACAGCTACTCAAAAGGTTGATCCGTCCCAATGACTCAGCCACAGGTCGCGTCCCTGCCTAGTGAGGACTCACCGGGAATCTGGGCACCTGAAAATATGTCCCCAAAGAGGGGTGAGATTACAAATCTCAATAAGCTGCAGGTTTATAGAGAATTCTCCATACCCCTGGCTCACTCCTGCATGAAAGTCAGATATAGAGTATACAAATGCATTTATAACAGATATCATAACAGAACAAAGCATATTTCATATCATATCATATCAGAGGCGTGCGCCGTCATTCCCAAGGGAGGACCCCAAGCAAAAATCAACGCACGTGATTCCAATAGAACAAAGCATATATCCATATCATATCATATCAGAGGTGTGCGCCGTCATTCCCAAGGGAGGACCCCAAGCGAAAATCAACGCACGTGTTCCCATGGGAGGACCCCAAGTGGAACCAGAACATGTCAGAGGTGTACATCGTCAATCTCAGGGGAAACCCCAAGAAGACATCAGTGTACCACACCATCAATACAGAAATCATATCAGAACAAGTCATATCATGTTATCAAATAACTCTATATGAATGCATCTATACAAAGCATCTAAACAACAGTCATACAGTTACAGTCCAACCATAGTTCACTAACCATGGTGGAGCACTCAAGCAGAAAAAGACTCCTTAAAAATAGAGCTTACCTCTTGAAGCTTTACCAATACGCTTACTTGTTGCACAAGTTACTTATATCGCTTTGACAAGATTCCACTCCTTTTCAATCCCTAGGCACACCTAGAGAAGAATGCACAACAAAATCAATAAAATGATACTATGTCATGATCCTTACATAAGGCATACATTTTATCGCTTATTTTCATTTCTTTACGTTTTTGTCAATCCTATGCCATTACACAAGTCTAGACCAATTTATAATCGTTAGTGTTCTTTAATTTAATCAAGTATCCACTTGAGAATTTTCTATATAAGTCATGCCATTTTACTTCAAAAAGTCGCGGACATACCCTTAGGGAATCACGGTATTTTTCACAATTTCTCAAGCCATTTCACTTCTTAACTCATCAATTAATACATTGAAATACAACACATTTTATTATAATAAAATGTGGCAAAATACTATCCCTAAACCATGATCAAACACATTCTCAAGTGATTTTTTTTTTGCTTCAAAGGGCCGAAAATGCACCTATAGGGAGTCTATGGGATTTTATGTTTTCCATTGTTTATACTTGCATCCATGGTACATTACATCAATCAATATACACTACCCATTATTAAAGCAATGCTAACAACCTTTCAACATGCTTTTTTTTCCTACATGGCTGAAAATGGTACAAAAGGGTTCTTCCAAGTTTAACTAATTAATCCATTCAACACCAACCTATCTAAGGATTCATAAGCATCATTGAAACAACATTGAACACATTTCAAGCGTGCTTTTCTCTTCATGGCCGACAATAGGTTAGGAAACTCATGCAATTTTTCTATGCTTTCTTGACTTCTAATTGATTTAATCAACCCACAAACATCAATATAGATATTTCATCATCAAAACATACTACCATTCATACTCTTCAACATACAAAATTCCAACAATATTTTCATAAAAACCTAAAGCTTAAATTCAAGGATTCAACAATTACAAATGGAGTTTCTTACCTTGGATAAGTCCTACACCAACCAAATGTTAATCTTCAAGCTTAAATCATAGCAAAACATCATTTTTTTCTTCAGCCATGAACAATACACAAAAATGGAAAGGAGAGGAGATCTCTTGATTCAATGCTTCCCAAAGAGAAAGGAGGCTTGAGTTTTTATCACAAGAGGTTGCACTACAATTTTTATGAAATGCACATTGTGTGGAAATAGCTTGTAGAAGAAATGAATTCCTAGCCCTGGAAGCACACCAAGGCCACGGTTCTGTCCGAGAGGAAGAAGAAGACGGGGTTGTATCCTTTTTTTTTTTTTGAAATTTCACTTATATAGGTAGTGTTAAATTCAACTGAGTAAATGTTTATTTATCTACACACCTCCATTCCATACCAAATTTTGCACACTGGTCCAGAATATTTTTATGGTAATATTTATAATTTTTACTTTCGGGTAACTTTATTTACCTGCATTTTTACTCCTTAACTGTCATTTTAACTCCTTTTTCACCAAAGGTAACTTTATTTCTTTTACTTCTAATTATTCTTCGATATTAAATCTACAATTACTAGTAAGGGTTATTATACACTCTGACGCTCAAGTCAGTATCAGAGCTAGGTTTGAGTGGTATTCTTACTGAATTAGATTGTCATACCTGATATATACCTTTTGTTTATATAGTGAATCTAATGCCGCCTTTGGTAGGCGATATGCCTTCTGATTGGCTGTTTATGGGCTGCAGGTTCAGCTAGTGTCTTTCTGCCCTTATCTCTATTATGTCGAGCTATCTTGGTAGAGTGGTGGCAAGTTGGAGTTGTCCTTTACGTATTGGTTCCGTGACGCGGTGGCTTCTTATCCGTGCTTTATTTGATTTATTCCTTAGTTCTGAAGTCATGTTTAAAGGCAGTCTGGGCGCGATGAAGCCATCGCGTCCCCCGATTCGTTATGCGCGATGGAGATATCGCGCTCTGTTCGAGCCCTATGTTTTGGGCCTTAACATTTTGGATTTTAGCCTTTAGTGAGCCTATTATATTTTATCCAGATCACCAACCAATTGGAAAACATGGTGTTGAAAAATGAACAATTGCATTCATGAAATTGGACATTTTACGTCAATACAACAATATAAAAAATACTTTTTTTTAAAAAAATTATTTTGAAAATGTTTATGCCATCATATTTTTTGTTATCCTATGTTTTTTTAACCGTTATCATATTATTTAGTTGTAATTATACACTTTAAGAATAATTATTCAAACAATTTCTTTTAAAAATAATAAATTCCAAAGTAAAACCTAAAATATGGTACAGTTTTCTGAATATTAATTCTTTGATAACAAGTAAATTTTACATAACAAGTTGAGGTAAATAATGGAAGTAATAGGAATGACATGTTTTATTTGTGTAATTTTTAAAAATTGGTGAAACCTACTTGATTTAAATTAACCAATAATATACAGTGAGAAAATCTGTTTTGGAAACTACCTTAAACTTATATACTAAATCAAATTCATGTCAAACTATAACATTCATGAAATTTTAATTATGCACCATTTTTTTCTTCTTTCTTTTCTAATATGATTATTTTTCATGTTTGCCGACAATATAATACAAAGTGACATCAACCACGTTCCACGAAGTTGTATTGAAACTAATATATCCGATTAGTACACTGAAAATTGTGGTCGGGAGTTAAGAATACCACGTACTATAAGAGGAACTCACATTTAAAAGAAAAAAGAAATATATTATCTTCATTTTTGACAAGTTGATACATGTTTATCATTGTTTCCAGATAGGATTTAGCTTTGTTTGTTTCATTTGTCGAGAAAATTTCTAACAAGTTTCCTCAAGATAATGTCAGTATATAGAATGAGAACTCTTAAAGGTAGTGTTTGGTTGAAGTTTTTGGTGGAGATGCCCATCTATTTGAGTTTGGGAATTGATGTCTTTGTTTGGTAGAGGGTTTATAAAAATTTGCCCACCAATCTCTTTTGCCTAGCAATTGAGAATCAAGTGCAAAAATGCACAAAATGCACTGTTGAAGTTTTCCAACTTGAACATAGTATTTGCATATATAGCTGAGCAAGTGAGAAAAAAGTGATGATAACAATACTACCTCTTCTAACTCAATTTTTTCGGTAAAATTTTCACCAACCAAATAATTTTTTTTAATTTTCTTACCAAACTCATTTTCCTAGTAATTGTATTTACTTAGTAAAAAAAATGTCTCCTTTACCAGAGGTTTCTCTTGTGATGAACCACAATAATGCAACGTTTATAAGACTTTACCAGCAATATCACAAAGATTCTGCGGCTATATAATAGGTTTGAGATATTTGCCCAGGCACATTCGAACGTGCAGTCCTCGTTCCTTTGTTTAATATTCTAGCAAAATATATTTCATATCTTGACAGGTATAAGGAAATTAAGACCACATCTAATTGAAGTTGATATACGAGAGAAGAAACCATTAACATAATTGTTGATGGTAAAAATTGCTAGCAATTAGAGAAGCAGGGTCTGTCTTAGGTGTACATTTTTTTAATGCTTGTCCACATGCTAAATCGACTAAAATCTTGAGTGCGCTTATTTCCAAGAGATTATAGTGGATAACTACAGAATCCTTATCATACACTTCTTATTATAGCATGAATGATTTTATATATGCCCTCCTTATTAAATGCTTTTGCTTTTAATATTTTTTCCTATGTAATTAATTAGCATCATAATCTGTCTTCGGTGTGTCAGGATTCACAATATTTTTTTTCTTTGAAAAACTTATTATCGAAATCGATACATGCACGTTGTTATATAATTTCAGATATTGAAGAAACATTTCTCATTTCCCAAAAAGTACACTCGTTATTACAAAATGAATAATTGACACATACCCTTCTTATCATATTATTATTATATATATTCCTCTGTTATAAAAATAAAATATTATTATTAGAATATAATTTTTTTCATATTGCATAAGAGAATTATCTCCTGAAAAAAAATAACTCTGTACTAAAGTTAGTACAAAGTTATAATGGTAAAATTATTTTTCTCTCTCCTCTATGTCAATCGACAATATAAGAATAGAGAAAAAAACCGCTTTAATATTATAACTATGTACTACATATGGGTGTTAAAGGAGCCAAGGGCCTTTCGGGAGCCTATGACCCGGCTTGTATAGTCCTGGTCTGGTCTGTGTGTTTTAGTTATTGGATCTAAACTTAGACTTGTATAATAGTTTATTTACTAAAAATGTATCATGCTTCAATTCAAAAGTCTCACCTTAAAGATCGTCAGGTTGGTCTACTAACTTTTTTATTTTTATTTTTTATACTAAACTAATTTTCACTCTCATCGTCACGCCCATCCCACTCAAACCATCAAGCAACCATTCTCCAACTTCGTCATTCTCTTCATCAAAGCCATCTCCAAATATTTCACCATCGTTTTTCCTTTCGATTTTTGTCATCTAGCTCCGAGCATTTCACCTTTCTCTCTTGTTGAAGGTCTCTCGGTGGTCTCTCTTATGCTATTATTGATATATTTTTGTGTAATGTTAACTCTGATTTATTTGCAGACGATTTAACGTTTTTTGATTCCTGATTGCTGGCCCTGTTCATTTTTCATATGTAATAGTTGAAAAAAATGGATGTATTATTATTCTTATTATTATTATTTTGCTGCTTTTTTTAGATAATATGATTTTGAATGATTTAGTTTATTGGTTAAGCAGGTTTTTTGAATGATTTTATTCTATATTATGTTATTTGAATATACATTGAATTTATGAGATTTTGTGGAACTATTAGTGTTGTTGATTGTATGTTGGGTTTTGATAAATTTTTGTTGTCTTTTTTTTTTAACAGGTTAAGCCCAGACTTTTATATTTTGTAAATAAATCAGGCCAGAAGCCGATAATTATATTCATAACATGTTACAAGCTAGGCCAGTCTAATATATTCCCGGCTCGGCCGATTAACACCCCAACTATCCTTAGTACATCGTTTTTTTTTTTTTTGCAAGAGAGATTTTCTTTTCCAACAGCATAACAAAATGGTTTTCGTTATTATTATACTGCAAATCATTGATTTGTACCCTCCTTATCAAAAAAGTTTACCTTTTCATTTAAGGCTTTTATGTTTGTTATGTTACAAAACATAACTTTACTTTCGTTTACACAACAAAGCAGAGAGAGAAAGTGAGATGATGAAAGAGAGAAAAAAATATGTGGACCCCACCTCTTTGATGTGTATGTAAGAAAGTAGAGTTATGTTATGTAATATAACAAACATAAAACACTTCATTTAAATAAAAGAATCTTACGCTAATTGTTTCAAGAGGATTTAGCATTACTCTTTATATATAGATTATCTAGGAGGTGATATGTAACCTGCATATGGAACTCCACTAGCTATAGCTGTACTGTGTAATGAGATTATCTAGCTATCATTATTGTTATATTCAAGCCGACAGATTATCAATTCACCATGGAAGAAATGGAAGGTACAGAGATGAAGATAGCCAGGTTTACAAGTTGTCGTGGGGTGGCATTTGAGATCAATCCTAACAGAAGCAACCCTTTTGCAATTGGATCACCACCAACAAAGCAGGATCGAACTCACACTTGGCTTTGGCTCCCATGGACTCGAACCAGTTCATTCAAAGTTCTTCCTCAGCCTAATACAATTAGTCCAAATCGGAGTAGGACTAGCAGCCACTTCTGTGACATTGACATTGATGCTGATGATGTTGAGGTAATAGAGTTCCTAGCTGAAGTTCAAGATATAGAAAAACCAGAAAAAGCTATTGGGGTTAAGGCACAGAAGCTACTACCCAAATCTGATCCACCAAGGAGTTCAAGGCTATCCATAATTCTGCTAGATCAAGGGTTCACAGTTTACAAAGGGCTATTTCTTGTTTGCATGATCTTGAATGTGGTGGCATTGACTCTTTCAGCTGCAGGGTATTTCCCATATGCCAAGACCAAAGCTGCACTATTCTCCATTGGAAACATTCTAGCTCTAACATTGTGTAGAAGTGAAGCAGCCTTGAGAGTGGTTTTTTGGTTGTGTGTGAAAACTATTGGGAGGCCTTGTGTTTCTCTTAGAATCAAAACTGCCACCACTTCATTCCTTCAAAGCCTTGGAGGAATTCATAGTGGCTGTGGTGTTTCTTCTATAGCCTGGCTTGTTTATTCTCTAGTTCTTACTATGAAAAACAAAGACAAATCTTCCCCAGAGATTATTGGGGTTGCATTTACCATACTATCACTCATTTCACTCTCTTCACTTGCAGCTTTCCCTCTTGTACGCCTTCTTCATCACAATGTTTTTGAGCGTACACACCGATTTGCAGGTTGGATGGCCCTCATCCTTCTCTGGTTATTCATTCTTCTTTCTTTAAGTTATGAACCCAATTCACATACCTATAACTTGACCATATCTATGGTGGTCAAGAAGCAAGAATTTTGGTTCACTTTAGCCATCACAATTCTCATTGTCATTCCTTGGTTAACTATTAGAAAGGTACCAGTTAGTGTATCAGCACCATCAGGCCATGCTTCAATCATAAAGTTTGAAGGTGGTGTTCAAGCAGGGTTACTAGGTAGAATAAGTCCATCACCCTTTTCAGAATGGCATGCTTTTGGAATCATATCTGATGGAAAGAAAGAGCACATGATACTTGCTGGTGCAGTTGGTGACTTTACCAAGTCCTTGATTTCTACCCCACCAAAGCATCTTTGGGTTCGCACAATGCATTTTGCAGGCTTGCCTTACCTAGTGAATTTGTATCAAAGGGTGTTGTTAGTGGCCACAGGCTCTGGAATTTGTGTGTTCTTATCATTTTTATTGCAGCCAAGCCAAGCTGATGTATGCTTAATATGGGTGGCAAAGGATATTGAATTGAACTTTGGAAAGGAGATAAGTGATTTGGTGAATAAATATTCAAAGGACAAAGTGATAGTTCATGACACGGCAATTTCAGGTCGCCCCAATGTGGCTGAGATGAGTGTGGATGCTGCTATTAGGTGGAATGTTGAAGTGGTTATTGTTACTAGCAACCCTGAAGGAAGTAGAGATGTCCTTAGAGCATGCAAGAGGGCTAAGATCCCTGCCTTTGGCCCCATTTGGGACTCTTGAAAGTTCATACATAAATTTAAAGGCAAGTAGTCATTATTTTTCTGTTTGAATCGAACAGGGTATTATCCAATAATTATTCTTGTTCATTGACATAAACTTGTACAATGGAAGCCTATAGTACATTACTCTGAATTCCTTCAATCCTTTTTTTGTTTTTTTCCCAAGTTGATACAGACAGATTCTCTTTAAAATAAGATAAATTGAGAAAACAAGAGCTTCCATTTTTGGTAAATTCTTTTATAACATATTAATTCCGCGTCAATTTGAGTGTTAGGCCACAAATTGCATCAACAGTAAATTCATTATGTTTAGAGAAACAAAACTTCCATTGATTACAAAAAGAAATAGACATACATATTTGTACTCTTCTTTGGAATCTCAAAAAGGAGATTCTTATTTATTCACAACTCCATGGAACAAAACCAAAACATCAAACTCACAGCTAAGCATGATACAGATTATAAAACCTCCACGAAACACACTGTTTAAATAGACTCAAACACTCTTTGGTGCTTGATCACCTTCATGTGACCCAAAGCTCTGCCTTGACTCTCCTTTGTCGTCACCAATAACCATTGATTTAGTTGTCTGCGCAATTTCTGATATGGCTTCGCCAATAGCACTCAACACACCACCCCCTTGTCCTTCTTGACCTTGCTCCGCTACATTGCTCAACACATTGCTTCCCTTCCCCTCTTGATTACTACCTTGTGCTTGCCCTCTCTCAAAGCTTTCCCCACTTGGTTTCATTTTTTGTGCATACTGGCTTACAGTTTCGCCAACACCCTCTGATGGTCTCTCCTCACCTTCCTAAATCAAAGTGTTAACTCTTAGTCTCCAAGAACATCAAAGCAGTGAATTTAGATAAAGTTCTCTACCGGATATACATTAAAATTGTATTTTCTCTCTCCGCCACATCAGAGGGAAAGAGAAAAAAAACAACCGATCGTAGTTAGTGAAAAAAGGATAACTGTAGACAACTGGCCTTAGAAAAAAGTCCCACAAACACTTCAAATCCATAGAACTTGCTAGCAATAATCATTTTAAATTCATTACTAACTTATGTTATTGCCACAGTTATTTGGATCAGCTGAATCAAACTTTATTCTATCTTAAGCTTCATGGGGTATTAAAAGTAAGTAGTCCATTATATAAGGTATCTAATTAAGGACACAACAAAAGCATAGAGTGATTATAAATTATAATCATTATATAAAATAGAACCTGATTTTGAGATGCTCTTTTTGCCTCCAATTCCCTCTTTGCCTCCTCTTTCTTCCTTGCTGTGTACTCCTTAGCAGTTTCACCAGCTGAAGCAGCTAAGCCTTTAACAGCACCCACAGATTTTGCAGCAAGCTCAGCAGCCTTATTACCTGCATACCCTGTTGCTCCCCCAACAACATTGACCGCCGCTTTGGTTCCCTCCACCGTCTTCTCAGCCGAATAATTCGCCGCCGTCCACCCTGCCACGGTGGCCTTGTCCTTGATATCCGCAGCCACTTTTCCGGCATATTCAGCTGCAGTCTTGCCACTTCCCACGGTAACATCCTTGGCCTTCTCTGCAGCTTGAATGGTGTAACCTTTGGCCTTCTCTGCCACTGGTGCAGTGTATTCCACAGCAGTTTTTGCAGCACCTTTGATGGTGTCTTTGGTTGTTGCATAGCCTTGTTTACCCTTCTCCATTGTTGTATCCTTGGCTTGTGATGCCTTCTCCATTGCAATGTCCTTTGCCTGTGCACTTTTCTCTAGTGCAGTTTGTGTTGTGTTGTTCACTGTCTCGCTTGCTGCTTGTTTTGCTCTTTCATATCTCTCCTTTGTTTCCTTTTGAGCTTCATCTCTGTGCTTTGAAATCTCTTCCCAGGTTGAAGGTCTTTCACTCTTCTCTCTTGCTTTATCATCTTCTTTTCCTCTTCCTTTCTGTTCATCAAATTTGACCAATCTTTCACCTTCATTCTCAGCACACTCTTCATCTCTTGCTTCCTCTCTTCCTCTTCCTTTCTCTGCCACTACTTTCCCTATGCTTTCTCTTCCTCTTCCTTCTTTTCCCGATCTTCCTCTTACCTCTCTGGTTTGTCTTCTGAGTTCTTCTTCTTCACCCTTTTTGTCTCCAACTATATTACCACTACGGTCACTCTCTTTCTTCTCCTTGCGATCTTCACCCTTCACTTTATCAACGAGGGACTCAAACTGAGTTCCCAATTCATGAGTCTCTCTTGTTTTCCCACGTCCACCAACATCACCAATGGCTTTCCCACCATGCTCTTTGTTGCGTTCGCCACCTTGCAACACTTCTATGCTACCCTGTGGTGTCTCCTTCCCACCGGTAACATCAGATTCTTTTGCTTGCTCAGCAAGGTGCTCAAAGTGTGTGGTCATCTTTGGAACTGTGTGTTTCTCAACTTGAATCTCTCCCTCTGTCGTAGTGTTGTCTCTGCTAGAAAGTTGCTCAGACGCCATGTTAGTTGTTTTCTTTTTTTTCTACTTAAACTCTCAAAAGAACAATCTCTGTTGTGTTTGAAGACACAGATATCTGAAGTTTGCATGCGCATGTATAAGTGATTTAAAAGAAGAAAATGGATAAGGTTGGTGTTGGATGTGTTTGCATGAAAGAGGACATGTGGAACAAGACCTGGGGGTTAATGCAACGTGTGAGGGTCTTGGAACTAATTGATATGACTCAGCCAGCGTGTACAGTCGAATACATACTGAGATTAGGATCATTGGATATTTGGATTTGAGGGCTTCCCTGATTAAGACACGTGCAAACTTGGGGTGCTTCGTTGGAATGAGTACAATAAATGGAAGACACCTGGCCCCAATGAGTTATATAGAATGTTAACCCTTTTTTTCTTTTTTTATTACATGAATGTTCACCTTTCGTACATGTAAAACAAGGATTTCATCATTGGCATTATTACTTTTTATATTAGTAATTACACCCGGCAAAACAGGCTCACATCAGGGGGGCCAACCTATCCAACCCATTAAATGGGATGAAGTGGGCTGAGTTTTTTAACCCATCTTAAAAATGGGGTGGGGTGAGGCGGGCTCATTTTTTGGCGGGTTGACGGCGAGCATTGGCGGGCCGAGACGGGTTAGTGTAAAATAGGCTCGGGCTGGCGGGCCAACTCTCCCAACTCGCCAAACGGAACGGGACGGGCTGAGTTTTTCAGCCCACCTTTAAAAGCAAAACGAGACGAGTTGACTCATTTTTTGACGGGTTGATGGCGGGATGGGGCGGACGGGGCGGGCCGCCCACTTTGCCACCTCTATTGGTAATACCTCTTAGTGGGCACTTTAGCATATCTTTAGTTATTTGGGTTCCATTTGGGAAATGGACTGAAACTTATAAGCCCATTACACAGCCCAACCCGAACAAATTTCAGAGCACTTGCCATGTAAACTGATTTACCAATACAAGCTACAACCATTCCCCACAGTTTTGTTTTTTTATCAAACACTCATTTTTGCTTCCATTAGCTATAACCTTTTTTCTTTTTCTATTGAAGTTATCATCATTTGTTTTATTTTTCTCACTGTTTGGTGTAATCGTGACAATAAAGAAACCACTTTCTTTTTATTAAATAGTTGAAATAGAATGTTTTTTTTATTCTTAGGCTTCAAGAAAGAGAACTTTCATAAAGTACTCTATTCACAAGTCACAACCATCCAGCAGCACGTCATTCCAAAGGTAAGTTAACTGCAAATGCTTTTCAATATTCCAAAGGGGGTATTTGGTACAATAAAGGCATGTTTATGCCAAAATAATATGAAAATTTACAATTTGGAGCATCAAATTCTTTTATTGTCCAATTCCAAGAAAACAAAATGCCCAATTAAATATTTCCTACAGTAGAAAACAATGGGTTTTCCTCTAATAAATTGGACCTAATAAACCAAGTTGCAAAGTCACTGCTTCCTCTAACCAAAAAGAGCTGCATGAAGAAGCACATTCCAAGTATCAGGAAGTCCTGGAAGACACCAATGACTACAATCTGTTGGCATAACCCCACTGTACCCTTCAGGATGTGCATCTTTCCGGTACTGAGAGAGTGTAGTCACATCAAGGAAAGACACTGGCTTCTTTATTCTGCTCAAAACCTTGTTCACCACCACCCAAGCCATAGGTGTCCCTGCAGGGTACTTCAAACCAAAGAATGGTTCTGTCTCACTCATGCATGATTTTTCAGGTTGATTCCAATCTCTCCCCCTAATTAACCACATCATATACACCACCATGCATGGTTAATAAAAACCAATACTAGTTTAAATTAGTATAAAATATAGATGCAGCTTAGTACATATATTAATCAAGAAGAATATATTTCTCGTAATTTTGTCATATGCAATACATGTAGATGAAATCCACTAAGGAGAAAGAAGTGGGTCACATCTATTTTTCATGTATCTATTTTTCATGTATGAATGAGATAAAATTGTCTCTTACAACAACACGAAAGACATATTTCTCATTAATCAATTAGATTGAAATATAAACAAACTTACATGTAATGCACGGGAGAAATTCCTAAAAAGAAGACTTTGGTTTGTGATGGATTTACGTTTATGTTAACCCATCTAGCCCAAGTTGTCAAACCTTTGTAGAAAGCAATGAAACGGTTCATGTCTTTGTACAACTTGTTACGCTCTTGAATATAATCCCACCTGCAGTGGAATTTCAATGAAAACAAAAAATCAGTGTTACTCACCCCATAATAATAACAAAATTGATTATGACGTGATGATTCGAAAGATTGATCCTACGGCTGTGAATTCCCTGTGTGGGTCCACCAATGCCATGTGTTGAATACCAGAACATCCATCCCTCTCCAAGCATCACCACTCTTTATTGAATCCAGCTTAAGAACCCGTCCAACATTCTCATGGTCAAGGTCTACCAAATATGGTGTGCGATATAGTAATAACTGGAGACCATAGTCCTGGGGAAAATAAATTAATATTTATATTGAGAATTTGTGAATAACTTAAGACAATGATGATCCATTTCGTGATTACTTGGTTACTGATCACTTAAAATTATATTAATGATTTTATATTTTGTAATACAATTTCTTTATAGTAATTTCTTCTCTGGCCACTAGGTTTAAAAAAAAAAAAGACCATGGAATAAAAATAGCTAGAAGAAAAAGAAGATCCTTCCTTATCACAAAGAAGTGGCCCAATTTTTTACACTAAAAAGAAAAAGTCGTGGAAGCAGAGGACTGCGTATGAATCAAGCCACTAGTGTCAAGTGGTCCATTTTGGAAGTGATTAACGACTAAACGTAACAGTGATATGTAAGAATAAAAAGTCTTATTCTAAATTTTAATTATTGATTTCTATAAATCTAACGATTACAATTTATTAGATTATAATAATTAATTAATTATTAATTTTCAATAAATTATAACTATTATATGATTAATATTATAATAATTAATTAATTATTAATTTTCAATAAATTATAACTATTATATGATTAAAATTTGATATAAGACTTATTATTCTTACATTAATATAAATGAATGTTGCACTTACTAATTATACTGTTATATCCACAAACGTACCCAGAAAGAGTAAAATCACTGTTGCTGTTTTGTATAATTAGATATATTTTAAATGGCACATTTAAAACTTTTTCTGTTCTATTAAGCTAAAAGAACCCATATGCAATTATGTGAAATTATATATGCAATATAATGCAAATAGCATGATTGAAGCTTACATAATTGGCATGGCTAACATAAAAAGCAGGTAATCAATCGTTCAGATCATTTTAAATAAGAGGAAAGAAAAAAGAAAAAGCAAACATTAAATTATCAATCATTACGGATCATGCGAAGAAGAATGGGTTAGCTGAGTACCGTTCTGTCCATTATTTAGTTACCAATGATGATGGTGGTTGGAATGCTGGCGAATACTAGGCCGGGATTGATGTTATTATGCACAGGGCAAAGATATGGAGAACAAACTAGATATCCAACAGTAATCATTGCTAATTAAGACATTTGTTTACCAAAGTTTCTATAAAAAGCAAGAAGGTATTGATAATTGGAAGCACCAATTGAGAAAGAAAAAAAAAAGTTTTGAGGATTCCTATACACATGAACAAGAAAAATAAAAAAAAGCAGTGTTAGAATAGAAAATAGAAAATATTGTAGTTTAAGCAAACTGGATTAATTTCATAGTAAAAGATCTCCACTTTGTTTTTGTTTAATTAATTCTTTTTTGTTTTGATCTAGCTTAGAAAATTATGTGCACGTTCGAAATTGGTAGAAAAAGTAACTGTTCGAATAAAGTATCATAATAAATATAACAACTAAGACACATACATTTATTAACCTCTAAATTAACAATCAGAAATATCCCCGGCAAAAGGAAAAGTGAACCTACCACTCACGACTCCAAACTTTATTGCTCAGTGCTTAACAGCAACACACACACAAAAATATGCACAAAAATCAAGTTTTGAGCACAGCCGCCTCATACCAAAATGGATCAGACTTGGAGGTAGCAGAATTTGAGTTCAAATAAGGCAAATACTCAAAAGTTTTTTTTTTTTTTTTTCTTAATACAAATGGGAATTTAACACACAACTATTACAATCATCATATGATAGAAAAACGACACCACTTGGAAGGACAATCATCATTTCCAACACTACCATTTGACGCAAAAGTTTCAAAAGATGAAAAACAATAAAAGAAAGAAAAAAAAAACACAACCAACCTGGAATGTCACTGTGGAAAGAGTGTCTTGTTTTGTGAATGTAGTTCTGGTTTTTGGCACCCAAGAGTGAATCATACATGCAAGTGAATTGAATTGGTTTAAGCTCAAAGAGTCACCAACAAACATAATCTTCTTCCCTCTATATTTAACCAGAAAATCCAATGCATTGAACCTGCAGAAACACTTGACACCCATTTAGCCATACATGAAAATAGTTAAAAGGGTTGAAGCAGAAGTAGTGAAAGTACAAACCTTGGTAAGGGACAAGAGAATGGTTGCCACCTATATTTCTCATAGAGTTTATCAGGACGACCGTACTTTTGGCAATTGAATTGTGGATCTATGAAGGGACATGTAGAAGGGTTGTAGAGAGGGTATGAAGTGTCATACACCCATTTGCCATGGAACAAGTTGCAACTTCCTGCGAGCTTTCTGCCATTACTAGAAATGGTTGCATTATTGCTTAAGGAGTCCAAATTCTCAGCCTTTGATTGGTGGGAAAACAGAAGAAGAAGAAGAGACAGGATTAGAGTTGGTAACGAGAAACCCATTTTCTTGGGTTTCGATCCTTACTCAAAACCAGAATTTTGTTGAAGGCAAAAGGACAAAGAGTGCAGAAAAAGTTGTCTGAAACAAAGACTTATATAATGTGTCTGTTACTATTGGCGTGTCTTAGAGAGAGAGAGATAGAAAAAGATGGAGTGAATAGTGAGTTGAAGAATGTGAAAACAGAACAACTTTTTTTCTTTTCTTTTTTTCTTTTTATATGTATTATTTGTTTATTTAATTGTGCTGGCAGAAACAGTGCAACTTTGGATGGATTCTTTTAACACTGGCATGTGGTGGTGGGGAGGGGACGTGGGGTTGGATCTAATCTTAATCCTCACGTTGAAAATTTTTTTAAATCACGATGATTTTGATTCAAAAAATAATAGCAACTTTTCCCCAATCAAAATAGACAGAATTGAAATTTATTGGATAATTAAATTTCTCAAACTTTAGAAAAAAAAGATCAATTTAAGGATCAAACTTATTTTTCATTCATACGTATTAATATTGTACTTTGATTCTTTCATGTCTCACAGTATCACTTTATGTGCAGGCCATGGCTCAAATTGTGCTCTTTCAAGTAATTCTGCGGTCACTACTATTGATATTTGATGATCTCACAATATAAACTTAGATTTGAAGTTGGGATCATAAAGATCGAGCATACCAATGTTGGCCAGGAAGTGGTTCCTTCTCTTTCATGTGTCTGCTTTTTTATTTTTATTTTATTTTTTGGTATAAATTAAATTGTACGCATGGCATTCCAATTGGGAAAAATATTATTTTCAGAGCTATTAGAATAAGAATGTAACAAAACCACATTATGTCTAAAATCTTTTGAATATATCTAGAAGACAACTCATTCATGTAATTTTGGTTGTTGATTCTTCTCAAACAATAAATCGTCCAATAAATTGCAGTTGCACAATATAGATTATGATTGTCAATTACTATCTTGCTGCGATTACTAGCTTTTATTTTTTGGGTGGGATTGTTGGGAATTTCGTTTCCTCAAACTCCAATGTCAAGCGGGTCCAGGGGAAGCCCGTGGCGGGGGCCACCACCAATGAGCTAAAGCTACACCAACCGTAGCAAGTGGATCCGACACCATGTCTCAACCCAAAACCTTAAGGCATTGGGTTCATGAGTCCTTTCACTTATATACACTTCACTTAGTTCATTACCAACCAATGTGGGACTCATCACACTTGATATCCCAACAATCTCCCCCTCAAGTGTGAAATCCACAATTGATCTTGGTAATGCATCATACCAAGATCAGTCATTTCAAACTCATTCATCATAGACTTTTTAAATTCTTCAAACATAACATCACAATTTCCAGTGAATATAAGATCATCTACATATAAGCAAACAATAAGCATTTTTCCTTCATCACCAATCTTAACAAAGAGTGTATGTTCATAAGGAAAGAAGGTTGACAGCCCCTTCTACAAACAAATTGTGGGAAGTTTGATGTATCTCACTGCAACAAGACCAGACATAATGTATTCTGTGAGTTTAATTAGCAGGTATATGGAAAATCCTACAGAAATACATTTGTTGGCTGCCAAGAGAATCTTTCGCTACTTGCAAGGAACAAGAACTTTCGGGATATTTTACAAGAAGGGTGTAAAATCTGATTTAGTGGGATTTACTGACAGTGATTATGCAGGAGATCAAGATGACAGGAAGAGCACATCAGGTTATGTTTTTATGATTGGTACAGGTGCTATTTCTTGGGCATCGAAGAAGCAACCAATTGTCACTTTGTCAAGCACAGAAGCTGAATTTGTTGCTGCTACAGCTTGTGCATGCCAAGCCATTTGGCTAAGGAGAATTCTTGAAGAACTTCACTTTAAGCAAGAAGGAGCAACTTTAATTTATTGTGACAATAATTCTGCAATTAAATTGTCAAAGAATCCAATTTTACATGGGAGAAGCAAGCATATAGATGTGAAGTATCATTTCTTAAGGGATCTTACAAAGGCTGGTATAATTGATCTTATTTTTTGTAGAAGTGAGGATCAAGTTGCTGATTTGTTTACAAAGCCTCTCAAATATGTTGCGTTTCAAAAGCTCAGGGGATTACTTGGCATGTG
The DNA here is from genome assembly GCF_033153095.1 of Gastrolobium bilobum. Lineage (NCBI taxonomy): Eukaryota > Viridiplantae > Streptophyta > Magnoliopsida > Fabales > Fabaceae > Gastrolobium > Gastrolobium bilobum. The sequence continues at coordinate 40,347 of NW_026900108.1, forward strand.
TTCCATGGAGAAAGTCAAAGGATTTGGAGTAAACTGATTTTTTCAAGAACATCACTTTAAGGGAGGGAATGTTAGAGTCTCTTTGTTTTTTGTCCGTTAGAAAATTCAATGGTCTTTTAAGTTTGATGTAACGGCCATGTGCTGCACTAAAGTTGTTTGATGAGTCTTAACGGTATCATAATGAGTCAGTTTTGGGTAGTATAATGAGTCATTAAGTTAGAGTTTATTTGGGTGTAATGTGTCTCTTAATGTTATGTTTTTCAGTTTTAGTTTCTGGTTTATATTAAGTTTGAGTCAGTCTATGAAATTTGTATTCCCTCTTCAAACATTGTGAGTTATATTTCTGTATCTTAATTTTTCTCTATCAGGGATTGGCTTGTGTTCGTTAAAAAAAATGTTTACGTACTAGCCACTCCAAAATTATGGCATTGAAATTCTGTACTAGTGACCATGAGAGTATTGGCTCTAGATAGATTCTCTCATATTAAGATTGGAAAATAATTTTCTTATGTCATAGGAAAAAATTTCTCTTATGTAATATAAACAAAATTATAAGTGGGACCCACATGTAAGAGGAAAGAGAAAAAATAGAGGTGGGATCCACCTCTCTTTTGTGTGGGTAGAAAATTGACTTCTCTTATGTAACATGGGATAAATATAACCCATTAAGATTTTACAAGATGATATGAAATTTTTGTGTTAATCTCTATTTTCATCAATATTGATTAGACTCCACTTATTTAATGCATGTAAAGAGAGATATATATACAATTATATCTATCTCTATCTTGATTAACATATAGTCTCATGTGAAATTTTAACACAAGAGGATCTATTCTTGTATTCGAGGTCCCTTGATTAGTAAACATATAGAATTATTTGACATCGGTGTTAAATTTTGAAATTTGACACCAAATCTTAATCGATTTTCGTCAATCAACGATTATCATTTATTAAAAATTAATAATTAATTAATAAGTGATTAGCCAAAATTATTATCATTGATCGGTGAAAATCAACAGTTAAGATTTGGTATCAAATTTAAAATTTATGACACGATACGATATGACAGGATTTGAATTTGACACGAATATGAATACTTCAACTTAATACAACACAAATTTGATAACCGGTCAAAACTTTTGATACGAACACAGTGCATTTATTTTTCTAGTTGTCACGACACTGTACAAATAACTTAAAAAAATATTGTTGCGGTCAATTTTTTGTCACCGTGGTTAAATTATTCAAGTTCTTTTGTCCCAAAGCAAAAAGTCACCAAATGTGTTAACTAGAAATAAAAGAATGAAAAGAGAATAGTTACAGTACAGCGAAATGCGATCGAGTATGCCAGTAATAGAACTTTTTATAATTATATGGTTGGGACAAATACTTCAAGTTTTAAATTTATCACCGTGGTTAAATTATTCAAGTTCTTTTGTCCCAAAGCAAAAAGTCACCAAATGTGTTAACTAGAAATAAAAGAATGAAAAGAGTGTCGTAACTATGGGGAATGAGAAGCAAAAAGTCACCAAATGTGTCACCCAAAGTAATTAGGTTCGGTCAAAAATAATTTTAAAATTACGAGATTTACATCAAATATATGGGGAAAAAAATGATCATCTCCTATTTTATAATTCATTAATAATTAAAAAATTCAGAGTGTCGTAACTATTTCTGGATTATTAAAAATTTAAAAGAAAAAATATCATCGTGTTATCTTATTGGATTATTAGTTATGAAATGCATAACGTACCGTATGTACACAATTAGTGGCGGTTTGGATCCTCTCTTTTTTTAAGTTAGAAGCTCCTTATAAGCATAAGTTAGGCCAAACAGATTTTGAGAGAAACTCTTAAATGAAAAGCTCTTTTTTTATAATGAAGAAAAAAATTGAAAACTACGAGCTCTTAGGAGGAGCTTTTTTTTAAGCTCTTATCTGTTTTTCTTGAATTGTGTGTTTTTTTTAAATGAAGAGTGATAAAGATAGAGAAAGATAATTTTCTTGAAATATATGCTTTTAAGTAAATTTTAAGCTAAAATTTTTATGTAATTTTCAAACAGTTTTTAGCTTCTTTTTTTAAGCTATTTTTTTAGTTTTAGTTTATAAGTAGCTTCTAGCTTACAAATAAGAGGATCCAAATAGACTCTTAGTGTATACAAGTCATTTAATAAAACTTTTTTTCTTCGACACCCTTTAAATAAAACTTTAACTGATCAATTGTATGTAAAAATTTGTTAAATAAAAGCTATTGAAAAAAAATACAGAATATTGGATAAAAATTATACATTACTCCATCTAATTATGTGGTTTATATCCACCGTCTTGTTTTTTCTCTGCGATTGCAATTGAATAATTATTTATGAAATGAAGATTGGACAAGAGACGGTGTTGTTGACTAAAATGAGCAGAAGTTTCACAGGGCTCTCTATTAGTCAACAATAAACGGCAATTTGCATTGCCGCGTTATGGAAACTGGAAAGCGCATACCAATCAGGACTTAACAAATAACAAGAACAGTTTTGTCCCAAAATTTGGTTTTTTCTGTTTTTTTTTTACTATCATAATTAATAATGACGTGTTTGAAGATTTATGTGGCCAAAATTGGAAAAGGGATAAAAAAGAAATTTAAAAAAATACAATACTAAGGGATCAGATTGTTTAATGGCGAGTCATGACCTCCTTGTCTTGTTATACTAAACCTCAAAACAGTTCAAGCCAAACTGGACTCTACAAGTATTGCTTTTTTTTTTGAGTTTTTTTTTAAGATATTTTCAGCTGACATTTAAAGACTAATTCTTTCGAGACATAAAGATCACCGAAATGAATTTTGAGTCTACAAATATTAGTACACATAAAACTAGAAAAGCATTGTATGCAAGTCAAACTGTGAGTTGTCAATCACTATCTGCTATAATTTTCAAATTACAAAATTATTATTATTATTTTTAATGTATAAACAATCTTTATACCTGAAGCTCTATCCATTATATTGGTGACTGATGAGGTCATTGGAAAAGAATGTATTATTTGCTGTGCTTACAAAAATATAAAATAGTAGTAGCATTAGTAATCATCCTCACGTGCTTAAGAAAACTTAATCGATAGAAGTGGGTGAGGTTGCACAGTTCGCAAATGATCCAATGATGTCGAAAGCGCATAGAAAAGTGGTTAAACAGAAAATAAGAATTTCACAAAAGAGTAACTCTCTGGTTCTCAATTTCTATATTCTCAAATAACAAAATTCAACCCCTAGAATAAGGGTTATAAGCACCCTTTTATAGACTAATTACAAATTGATTCAAAATTCTAAATCTAAAATTCTAAAAGTAATAAAACTTTCTAAAATAAAATAACAGTAATTAAAATCTAAAAATAAATAAAAAATTACAAATAAATAATTCAAAATACATCACAAATCTTTAATCTCAAATCACGCCAAATATGTTGCTTGCTTTTCTTCCCAAACAAATCACAATCACATCTGCTGCTTAGACTTGAATTTGATTGTATTTTGTTATATTTTAAATTACTGCCTTTTTCAACAATTGGCCTATATTTATTAGGCCACAACTCTAGTTGACTACGAGCTTCTTCAATCAATGGTTGGGCCATGTACAATGGGTCAATTGTAAGTGCATCATTCTCCTCTGCTAGGAAAAGATTCGTCCTCGAATCTTGTTTATCTCCACGGATATCAATTTCTTTGGACAAAAGCTCAAATGATAAATCTTCCTCTTTTAAATCTCCATAATTTGATTCTCCATCAGATTTATCATAGACTGGATTATCATAATAAACTGAATCTTTATCATAAGATGGATAATCATCATAAATGGAATAATTATCAACAATCGGATAATCATCATAAATTGAATTATCATCATAGATCGACTCATCATCATATATTGGATCACCATGACAAACTGGATTATGATCATAGACATGAAAGTCAGGAATCCTGATATGCATCTCGATATCTTAAAAAGTGGACTGATTTCCAGGTCGTACTTTCCAATTCTTTCGCTGGTTTATAATCCTCAAGGGATTGACGTCCTCTTCTTCGTCATCTGATCCGTCATCTAATTCAATTCCTTTTTCGGATTGAATGCCCAACTTTATCCACGCAAGTCGCCGCTCCAAATATTGACTTTCCATGCTCTGCACCTCCATAAGAGTTTGCTTCAAAATTTGAATTTTCATGCATACCCGCATGAGTCGTCGCTCCAAATCTTGATTTCTCTTTCTCTGTGGCTGCACACATAGTTGCTTCAAAACTTGGATTTTCTTGTCCAACGCTTGCTCAAATTGTTCCTTCAAATCCTGGATCCGCCTTCCGAGCTCTTCATTTTATGTCTCGCAGGTCAATCTGACGCAGTTGTCTATATTCTTCAGGAATGAATCCACGTTCCCTACCCTCGTGACCCCGCCGTCGTCAACCTCCACGATTCTGTTCAGCCATTCGTTGAAGGCAACCTAGTGCTCTGATACCAAATGATGCCGAAAGCGCATAGAGTGGCTAAACATAAAGTAAGGATTTCACAAAAGAGTAATCATCTGATTCTCAATTTCTATATTCTCAAATAACAAAATTCAACCCCTAGAATAAGGGTCATAAGCACCCTTTTATAGACTAATTACAAATTGATTCAAAATTCTAAATCTAAAATTCTAAAAGTAATAAAACTTTCTAAAATAAAATAACAGTAATTAAAATCTAAAAATAAATAAAAAATTACAAATAAATAGTTTAAAATACATCCCAAATCTTTAATCTCAAATCACGCCAAATATGTTGTTTTCATTTTCTTCCTAAACAAATCACAATCATATCTGCTGCTTTATTGAGACTTGGATTTAATTGTAATTTGTTATATTTAATCACCCTCATGTGCTTAAGAAAACTTAATCGATAGAAGTGGGTGAGGTTGCCCAGTTTGCAAAAGATCCAATGATGGTGTGCTTCGTATAAAATCCTGCCTCTCTGATTATGTCATTGATAACGAATTGAGTGTGAGGCCAACAAAACAAAAGAAAGAAAGAAAGTGATAAATGGTATCAATTGATAGTATTTCCATTGATTTAAAACTGTACATCAATGTATCTTAAATAGAATAGGCTGTTACGGCTGTTACCAAACAGTCTGTTACCAAATAGTAAAACAACTTCCTAAAGATAAATAACTACACCTAATTACAATAGGACTCAGTTATACATATCCTAACAAACTACAGGTTACAACATATCACAGCAAATCATAACAACATATAGAATCTTCTATTCCAACACTCCCCCTCAAGTTGGAGCATGAAGACATGAAATGCCTAACTTGGAAAGAACGGCAAGAAATGGAACACGACCAAGTGCTTTGGTGAAAATGTCTGCGAGTTGCAAATGAGAACGAACAAAAGTAGTTCGAATCGTCTTAGAAACCAACCTTTCCCGGACAAAATGGCAATCAATTTCAATGTGTTTAGTTCGCTCATGGAACACAGGATTTGCCGCGATATGTATAGCGGCTTGATTATCACAACATAATTCCATAGGATCATCATGGATAACATCAAGTGAAGCAAGAAAAGACTTCAACCATATCAATTCTGCTGTCGCGGCAGCCATGGAGCGGTACTCAGCCTCTGCTGAGGAGCGTGAGACAGTGAGTTGCTTCTTTGTTTTCCAAGAAACAGGTGAGGTTCCAAGCATAATGAAGAACCCAGAAACTGACCGGCGAGTTAAAGGGCAGCTGGCCCAATCTGAATCACAGAAAGCATGAATTTTGAGATCACTTTTGGAAGAAAGGAGGATACCTTGGCCAGGATTCATTTTGATGTATCTTAGTACCCGAATGGCAGCCTCATAATGTGCTTCCTTTGGAGCTTGCATGAACTGTGAAAGAGTGTGCACTACATAACTCAAATCAGGACGAGTGATTGTAAGGTACACTACCTTGCCGACAATTCTTCTATAGCGACCTGGATCATCATAGTCAGGTCCATCTGCCAGAGCTAAGCGATGATTCTGTTCAATTGGAAACTGAACCGGTTTACAATCCAACAAACCTGTTTCTTTGAGGATATCTAATGCATATTTTCGTTGGCACAAGAAGATACCCTCATTGCTACGGGCAACCTCGATGCCCAAAAAATATTTCAAGTGACCCAAATCTTTAATTTTAAAACACTTGTTAAGATAAATCTTAACCTCTTGACATGCTTGGGAATCATTGCCTGCCAACACCAAATCATCAACATAGACTAGTATGGTCAAGAAGGTAGAACCACGCTTCAAAGTGAACAAAGTGTGATCTGCTTCGGATTGAACAAAACCGTATTTAATAAGTGAGGAACTCAACTTTGCAAACCAATTCCTGGGAGATTGTCGTAAGCCATATAACGACCTTTGCAAACGACACACTTTTCTTCCTTGTCCTTGATTAAAGCCTGCCGGTATGCGCATATACACTTCTTCGTCCAGTTCTCCATTAAGAAACGCATTATGAACATCCATTTGGTGCAAGTACCAACCTTTTGCAGCTGCAACCGAGAGTAGAGTTCTAACACTCACCATTTTCGCTACAGGAGCGTAAGTTTCATGGAAATCTTCTCCTGGAACTTGATGATTACCTGCAATTACCAACCTTGCTTTGTAGCGCTCGATGCTACCATTGGAATGATATTTAATTTTATATACCCATTTACATGGAAGGGCATGTTTGCCTGCAGGTAAATCAGTGATAGTCCACGTATTATTTTCTTCTAGTGCATGTATCTCCTGAGCCATAGCTTTACGCCAAACATCATTGGTCATTGCTTCTTTAAATGACCGAGGTTCACTACCTGCATCAATAGCAGCAACAAAAACTCGATGTTTTGAAGAAAAATTGTTAGTATTCACATAGTTGGCAATTGGATACCGTATACCTGAGGTGGAGCTAGAAGAGGTGAGACTGGGAGTGTATGTATGTGCCTCAATCAGATTACATTTGTAGTTACTCAAATAGGACGGAGGCCTTCGTGTGCGTGCTGGACGAAGAGAATCGTTTTGAGCTGATTCTGCACTTCTTTGCACAAGTTCGTGAGCTGAATCTTCATTCCTTTGTACGAGAGCAGGAGCTGGATCCTCACTCCTTTGCACTTGATCAGCATTTGATGTAGAATCTTCATTCGGCTCCCTTTCAGACTGATGGACACTCCCCCTATCTTCCAACTGCACTTCTGCCTCACAATCATTTGAAGTTGATTGAGATACTGGATTGGCAGAATCATTAGAATCTATTGGTATAAATGTAGGTAATGATGGGCTAGGTGTAGGCACACTTATAGCAACAAAAGGAAACTCATCTTCGTGGAAACTGACATCTCGTGACACAAAGAATTCCTTAGTATTAAGATCATACACTCTCCAACCTTTCTGCCCATGAGGATAACCAACAAACATACACCGCCTAGACCGTGGACTAAATTTGTTTGTAGGTTTTGGTTGTGTCACCGCATAACATAGGCAGCCAAATATCCTTAAGTGACTGTAATCAGCAACAGATCCATGCAAAATCTCATAAGGAGTTTTGCCATTGAGAAGCTTTGTGGGAGTTCTATTAATAATATGAGCTGCTGTCATCACACTCTCTCCCCAGAATTTGATTGGCAAGTTTGCTTGAAACAAAAGAGCACGAGACACATTTAGAATATGCCTATGCTTCCGTTCTACCCGACCGTTCTGTTGCGGCGTATGAACACAGGATTTCTGATGAAATATACCATTGGCAGTGAATAATTCAATCATCTTGTTGGAAGTAAATTCAGTTCCATTATCTGATCTAATACTCTTAACTGTTGTATTAAACTGATTTTGCACCATTAAAAGAAATTTTCGTAACACACCAAAAGTTTCACTTTTGTCACCTATCAAACAAACCCAAACAGCACGACTGAAGTCATCGACTATCGTTAAAAAATAATAAGCACCAGAGAAAGAGGAAGTGCGGTAAGGACACCATGTATCACAATGAAGAAGATCAAAAATTTTATTACTCTTTCGATCACTAATGGGAAACGAGGATCGATTTTGTTTGGCACGATAACAAATATCGCATGCCTTATTGTTTACATTGCCAAATCGAATGCTACTAGAAAAAGGAATCAGAGAAAGTGCTTCGGATGATGCATGGCCCAACCGCTTGTGCCAAAGTTTTTGCGTATCACTGGAGCGAACTGTTAAAGCTGCTGCTTGGCTTGGTCGAAACACATACACACCATCCCTGTGATCACCCAATCCAATCTCCGTCCTCAGCTTGCGGTCCTGCAAAACACAACTATTATTAGTGAATACCACATCAACATTATGTTGTCGTACCAACTGAGATACAGATATCAAGTTACACTTTAAATTTGGCACAAATAAGACATTGGATAATGAAAAAGAAGGAGTAAACGAAACAGATCCTTGTTGCACAGCATAAGTAATAGCTCCATTGGGTAAACCGATTGCCAAAGGTTCAACATCTGTAACATTCTCCAGCAATTCCAATACCCCTGTCATGTGGCGTGATGCACCACTATCTATAAGCCAGTGACAATGGGAATCTTTACGATTTAATTTGTCCTTTGAGCGTTGCGGGTTGTCAACCAATGATAACAATTGTGTCACCACGTCAGGTGTCAGAACGGCGAATGCATTTGCTTGCTCTAGTGGTTCCTCCGTTTGAGCTGCGTGTGCACCAAATGGCTTTGCATGGAATCCTCCTTGTGGGTTACTGCTCCAATTCTCGTAGTTGGCTTCTCCTCTCAGCATAACGGTTGTTAAAAGAATCCCTGGGCTATCTGATCCAGTCAGATAGAATGGTGATCCAGGGTCTGATGGCTTCAACCTGCTGCTGTTTTCATTGGCCATCTTCAACAGAAGCTATCTCCTGCTCACTGTTTTCAGAGTCTACACGTTGCAGAAGTTTTTTTTTTTTTTTTTTTAACAAGGGATAGCTCTGATACCATGATAAATGGTATCAATTGATAGTATTTCCATTGATTTAAAACTGTACATCAATGTATCTTAAATAGAATAGGCTGTTATGGCTGTTACCAAACAGTCTGTTACCAAATAGTAAAACAACTTCCTAAAGATAAATAACTATACCTAATTACAATAGGACTCAGTTATACATATCCTAACAAACTACAGGTTACAACATATCACAGCAAATCATAACAACATATAGAATCTTCTATTCCAACAGAAAAGAAAGAAAGAAAAGGAAAGAGCCACTTGGTGGAGGTTGCTTCACCATTGAAATAATTTTATATATATATATTGCAATTTGGTTTGTGATAGAGAGTTAGCCACATGGAATCTGTAATACAACGTAAGGCAGGTCAAGGATCAAGTCCATGATTCGAAGTTAATTTTTGTTTTCAATTATTAAATCTAAGACTGCTCGTTCGTAATTTGTAACTACAGCCTTTGGTATATCAAATGGTTAATATTGGCTGCACCCCTTGAATTCAAGGTAAAAGTGTCAGAGAAGCAATATTCTCTTTGAATTTAATGCTCTTATAATTTCCAGAGTAGAACACTTAACATATATATATAGTTAATTTATTCCTATATAAGAATACAAAAAAGTTTACATTCTTTTTTTTTTGGTAAAAAGAACAATTTTATTGATTTTTTTATATATTTAATAAATTAAAATTATTTAATATTAATAAAATTAATAGCTACTATTAAGAATATAACTTATATTTATGTAAAATTATCTTAACCCTCTAAAATATTATGTTTTAGGTTTTACTATTATATTTCAACTAAAAAGCTTATTGTTGGGACTCTCTTCATTAATGATAATTGGATCGCACTTATTTAATATATGTGAAGAGATAGAAAGACACAAAAATTTCACATGATCAAGTAATGTGAAATTTTATCATGAGAATATTCATTCCCTATTTGGCTGGTTAGTATTATTCAATACTGGAGTTTTAGGATTTATTATAGGGAAATATGTTTATCCTTTTAAATGACACAACTTATATCCTTTCACTCTCACAAAGAGGTGGGACTCACACCTTTATTTTTTTTGTCAATTCTTTCTCCTCTTTTATCTATTTTTTTCTCTCTCTTAAAATGACACAACTTTACCTCCTTTAAAATGACAGACACTTTTCTCTTCAGTATAATTTCCTAGAATAAATAACGGAAGGTTTGCATTTGATATTATGTATCCGACCGCAAGTTGGGACACCATGTGATCCCTCCTCCTTCGTCGCACAGACCAAAACACAAATCAGTAAGGAAAGTTAAAGTAAAAAGATAAGGGTCACGTTTCCAAACTTTGTGTGGAACATATTGGAAGTTAGTGCTGTTGTACGAGCAAGTGATAGATCCATGACCTAACGCAATCAAAACCCTTTTTATTATTATTGTAATTTCTTTGTTTTCTCTCTCTCTCTCTCTCTCTATATATATATATATATATATATATATATATATATATATATATATATATTTTTTTTTTTTTTCCCTCTGTATCAATATATATATATATTTTTCCCTCTGTATCAAAATATATATATATATATATATATGAGTTTTATTAAACTCTTTCCACATAAGATAGTTATCTTATGTGGTAGAGAGAAAATAGGTGGGTCTCACTATTACAAGAAAAAAGTATGGTGCAAAAATCAAAGTGAGAGAAAATGAGATAAGTTACCTCATGTAAAAGGAGAGTAATATTTCCCTATATATATATATATATATATATATATATATATATATATATATATATATATATATATATTTCCCTCTATATCCACTTATAATAAAAGAAAAAAAATATTTCCCTCTATATCCACTTATAATAAAAGAAGAAAAGAACTTTCGTAAATTAATTGCCAGAAGATCGAATCCATCAACTTCCTTAGCTATAAGGTTCTCCCAACACGTTACGTACATGCTTTGCTTTTCACTCTTTTGGCATAAAGATCATGTTGTGAGATCAATCTCAAAGCAAAAGCAACAATGTTATTTATAGATTATTTTCTTGATATTGTTCTTAACAATTTTTTAATAATAAAACAAAAAAAGTACACTTTTTAATACACATTTAGTTAATAAAACAATAAAAGTACACTTTTTAATAAATAAAAGGTTTACAGATTAAAATTATACATAACAAGGTTCAAGTTAAAACACGTAACTTTATTTACCGAAAAAAAAATACGTAACTTTAACTTGGGCATCCAATTAATTACAACTTTGTCATAAGGTAATTGGTTGAGTTTTGTCAAAATAAAAATTTATTAATAAACCACATGATTAACTCATTTTCAAAGAGAGAGAGAGAGAGAGAGAGAGAGAGAGAGAGAGAGAGAGAATGATTAATTAATAAATATTTTATTCTTTTTAACTAAAAGTATGGAGTTCAAACTTTAAATGAAGAAAATATTATTGAAAAAAAAAAAATCACCCTCTGTATGGATTTGAGAATGTTCAAATCGGATTATTTGGGTTTCCCCTGCCAACTTAAAAAAAAAAAAAGGAGACAGAGAGAGGGACCAAGTATATAATATGTGAATGAGTGGTTGAGAAAAAGGAAAGAGTTAGGAACACAAGTACTTGTCTTAGAAGATGACCTTAATATATCAAATGAAAGGGATGTATATTAATGGCCTTTGGCATGCGAGGATATCACTTAAGTGATATGCATCAAGGCAACAACTAGGACAATTATCAAAATGATACTTTTAGTATTTTTTTATTTTAATAATCTAAAGGATATCTCATTTAATCTCCTCTGATCATCTTGTCTTCAAAATACAATCCGAAAATTACTCCTCGTTAAAATAGCAGGTGCATAATTCAAACAAATCTTTAGAAGCTCAGTTGTTAACTGAGCTACCCTTAAGGTTATATTTTTAGTATTTATATTATTGAAATATTATGCTTCGGAAACAAAATATCAAATATGATCCTACCAGGTTCAATTTGTCATGTGTCATCTGAATAATAACTTCTTGTTAGAAATAACGGGTTTAGTATAGGCTGTTGCTGACTGCGAATCTTTATTCGCGTGACATGTAACAAATGAATAGTGCCTTTTTATGCAATTAAATTAGGAAAATCATACTCTTATGCAATAAGAGAGTAAAAAGTTTTCTTACACTAATTCATTTTCCGTGTTAATTAATTATTTTTTTCTTTTCTAATATAAAATATGGGACCCACATGTAATTTGTCTCTACTTTTGTTATCTTATATTTTTATGCAACATAAGAAAATATGGACCCATTAAATTATGTCATGTGACAAATTAAATCCGTTGGGTAAAAAATTTAATGAAACGTGATACTTGAATAATTTATTGAAAAAATATATATTATTTTAGTTGTTATTCCGCAACAAGTTTCCTCTGACTTGTCTAGTACAACTATCAGATAAATCCTTATCAACACGAGAATTGACTGACAACATAGAAGCAGCACTTGTTGAAGGCTATTAGGGTCAGAGCATAAGATTCACACAAGTTTCTTTCTTTCTCCTACCTTCTATATCCCATCCTCGACGGCGGTAAAACTTTTTTGTTTTTTTTCAAGGGTTTAGCTTTTCTTATGTTGTAGGATTGTAGGAGAGAAAAAAAATAAAGAGAAGTTAAATGTGGGTCCCATATTTTATATTAAAAAAGAAAAGAAAAATTATTTGGCACGAAAAATGAATTTGTGTAGAAAAATGAGAGTATCTCATGTGGCATGAAAGTATTATTTCCCTTTTTTCAACGAATGAACATGCTAAATTTGAAAGATAATGTCAGAATACGAAAATTTGAAAACCGAAATTAAAAAATATATATAATTAGAATAAAATCTCTAACAAAAAAAATATGATTCCACTTTTATCTTTTACAAAAAAAAAAAAAATCAATTTTTGGTTCCTTTACAATTTCATTTCTTTGAAAATGTGGTCCCTCAAAAATTCAATGATCCAATTTAATCCCTGAAAAATGACTAATATAGATTTTTTTTTGTAAGAGACGAAAATGGATAACCATGTTTTTTGGTAGGGACTCAAAAGAGACTTTACTCATAAAATTATTAGTATGGTAAGAGATGTCTAAAATTATTCATGAGTGTAGGGGTGGTAAACGAACCAGAGGCCTTTCAGGAGCCTTTAGCTCTGCTCGTGAAGGCCTAAGCTTACATATCTAAAATTGGTTGTTGAAATCAGGCTTGGACTTGTATAAAAGCTCATTTAACAAAAAGACTTTAGGCTCCAATTCAAAAGTCCGGCCTTAAAGCCTTTTAGGCTGACCTAATATCGTAATTTTTATTTATATTTTATATTTTATATTTTTTGTACTACTTGTAATAGTCCTCTCTATCTCCTCAATACATTTCACTCCATTTTATTGGTTAAACAGACTTTTTGAATGATTTTGTTCTATATTATGCTATTTTGATATACATTGAATTTATGAATATTTATGAAATTACTAGTGTTATTGATTGTATATTCTGTTTGGATAATTTTTTGTTGTCTTATTTTGTTTAGACAGGCTAAACTAGGCTTTTAGTTTTTGTAAATAAGGCTTGTCACAGGCCAGTAATTATATTCATAACAGGTAACAGGCTTGGTCAGACTGACACATTTAAACACAGGCTTAGCCTTTTAAGACCAAAGTTCGGCTCGGCCTGTTAACACCCCTACATGAGTGTATTTAACTTATTTTTTACAATATAAATAAATCCCTAAAAGTAATATAAAATGATCATAAAAATAACCAGAAAGTAAATTCTATCATTCTGATAATGTCACTTAACTTTAAAAAGAAAAAAGAATCTAACAAAAAAAATAAAAAATAAAAATTGGAGTTTAAAACTTACAAAACTCTATTAGTAATATTATATAATCCAAAAAAAAATCATATAATTCGGTAATAATTTGTCAATATTTAAGTAAATATGGGTATTAAGTAAAATATTGATTGAAGTAAAAACTAGTGAAAGAAATTCTAATTATATATAGGGCTTAACATTTCTGCAGTTGCCGTAGATAGTGTTATCTACAGCTGACACAAAAAAGTGAGCCACACGACTTTTTAAAAAAAACAAAAAAAAAAAACTCAGGATCCGGGGCCGTATCTTAGAATCCGGACGCGGATCCTTACTTGCTATAGGTACAGCAGCTGCATAAATCATTTTGCCTTATATATATCTAATAATTTGTTATTTCTACCCGTTTTTAAAATATATAGAATGTAAATAAAATTGAAAATATTTCTCAAGTGTTAGAAGCCCAAATGTCTGGATGAAACTACTCCGTTCAATTTGTTTTTATTTTTTTTCTAGTAATTGTTTCGTTCAAGTTTTATGTAAATATCATAAAGAAGGTGCACATCAGAGATTTTTCATAGAGTTTACGAGATTAATTTTATTGTACTGTTACTGAAAAAAATTACATTTATATTCAGTGATATACTTACAACTCATTTAAAAAGTTTAACTATGTTAGAAGTCATATTCATCAAATGAAATAACGATACATCATTTAACTTAGTAAAAATATTTCTGATTTACTGTTGAAAATATTCTCTTGCCACATTCATATAAAAGTGAGTGGATTCTATTAATTTTTTCTCTCTCTTTTTTACAATGAGATTCACTCATTTTTTTGTGAATGTGACAGAGAAATATTTTCTATATTAAATTTAGAAATGTTAAACCCTTTAACTTAAGAGTAAAACTCTTTATATTATATGCATTGAAAAACTCTTTATGAAATGTGTATACTTAAAAATGTGTATATATACTTAAAAATGTGTATACTATCTAGTTGAAATGTGTTTACTTAAAAAAAAATTCCAATAATTTTAACTGCAAAATTGTATGACAAAGGCCTAGTAAACATACTTCCTAGAAATAAACTAAAAAGTCAAGCTCAAATTGCACCATTTATATACTATAAATACAAAAGTAAAGGAAAAAAATAATATATTTAATTCAAAAATTAAAACAACAATATATAGCATTCATAGAGTTTGGTTCTTTAATCCACTTGCAATATTTCAAAAAATAACTTAAATAAACCTCTTTATAAGCCATACTTTATGAGCATCCTTGTTGGATTTTCTAGCTTTAGGCAGCCATTATATTGTACATCTTTTTGTAGGTCCTATCCATTTATCGATTGTCGTCTTCTTATGAGCAAAGTAGCAAACCATCCAAAGCAATTTTTAAGAGTTGTTAATTTGACCATAATAATCCAAACCAGTGAGTACTGGTGGAAATAGGTTAGGTTAAATTTTGACTTAAATAAGTCAGATGGCTTGTGTAAAAAATTTGTGGTATGACTTGACCTATTAGTTTTTGTAGGGTCAAATTACAAGTTTGGATTGACTTATATTTAAAAAATAACAGTCTTGGCCTTGGCCTATTAGCCTATTTAAGTCTCTTAAATATTTCATAATTAAAAAATAACTAAAATAATATTACTATATTATTCAAAATTATTAAAATAATAATTTTATTTATTTTATTTGAAATAAATAATATGATATATGCCGGCCTTAAAATGTATAGGCCCGACATATACAAAAAAAGTCTATAGCCTACTTTATAAATAGGTTTTTTTAAAAATATATGTATGTTTTATTTGACTATTTATAATATGTCAAATCTGACCTAATATAGATTAGGCTGTAGGTCTCTGTAAGCCGTCCTATCCAATTTATACCTATATAACTAAGTAATTAATATCACCGTTTGTTCAGTGGCAAACCCATTGGCTTCAGGTGGAAAAGAGAATGTGGAATCTCCTTTGTTCAAGTGAATGCTATTTTAGTTGCCCTATTTGGGCCATATGCAGCAAAAATGTTTGCCCCATCTTGATTAAATTCTAATACAAGTTGCTTGTTAAATGAGTAAATTTAGATCCTTGCCTTTTCTTGACATGCTTTTGTTTCTCTTTGTTCTAGCCATTTCAATTTTATAGGTCAATAATGGCAGTCATTATCCAGTAAGATACCAATTGTGCATTGATGAACCTAACTTTGTACATAAGAAAAGTTATGTGCATTATATATGGCCGCAACCAATCAAGTACTAATGGTGGATTACGTGGTCTAGTAAATCGCACGTTACAATTGGATTCTTATCCAAATTAATAAGCATATATTATTCACCTATAAAGCCCTTCTTTATAGAGCTAACTACCACCCAAGATATACTCACCACTAAGCAAAGCTTCGATTATTTAACATAAAAACAATTGAAAGTGAAAACATATTGGCGATGGCACAAGGTAATATAAAACAGAGTCCCACAAGGGTTATTTAATATATATATATATATATATATAGGGATTGTAGTTTGTCCTTTAACATGACACCATCAAATTTCCTACACTCACAACATTTTATGGGACCCACACTTTTTAAAACAAAAAAAAATTAAAAAAGTTAAGGCACGCAAAACGAATCTCTATAACATTACACAATCATTTTTCCTACAACATAACTCTTATAAAACCCATATATATATATACAGATCTGTTTACAAATTTTTTTTTTATAATTACACTAATGTAGGAACGGTCGTACACTGTGTGATTAATGTAGGACCGATCCTACATAATATAGTTTGTAAGAATTTGTAAACAAAAAAGTTTGTAAATATAATATATATATATATATATATATATATATATATATATATATATATATATATATATATCTTTTTTTCGGTGAAAAGGGGTTATTTAATATTTAATACTATGAACTTTAGGATACGAGGAAAGTCATAAGGATTTCATATAAATTAAAAGTTCAAGATTAAATCCAAATATCATATGTAAATACTGGATTGAGCTACTGATATATTTTTTTTATACAAGCTATTGACATTTTAATTTGCCTTTCGACACTTTCTATTTTTTATTTTTTATTTGTTACTTTTCAAATTTGTCCTTATTTATTTTTTTCTAATGAATAAAATAATTTTACTTATTTATTACAATGTAATTTCCTATCGGCACTCTGAATAAGTTACAACTAGCCCTTACCATCAATATTCATACTTGATTGCGAGATCTGGAACTAAAAGGGATTAATTAATAATATTAAAGGAGCAGGGACCGACTACAACTATCAATTGATTCTATCCAAACTTGAATTTTCTTTTATATTATTTGCAGTTAAAACTTTCAAATTAAATATATAAATAATTTATTCCGAAAAACTCAAACATATATAAGTATAAAAATCACAAGCCGTAACCTATTTTATTAAAATTCATCTAACATAATTGAACACGATAAGGAATTAACGTGAAATTCTTCAAGCATTGAAAGTTTTAAAATAGGGTCCTTTTTTCATGTTACAAAATTCATGCAACCTTTTTCAATTATATATTCTCCGAAGTACATAATTATAATATTAAAATTATTATTTTTTAACTATGTACTTCCAGAAGTATATGGTTAAAAAAATTATTGTTGATTTTCTTTTAATTATGTACTTCCGAAAATACATAATTAAAAAACGATTACAAGAATTTCTGCAACACGTAAAACATGTTTCTCTTTAAAATATGATGAAGTGTAAACTTAGGTGCACAAGACTTCCGAATTTGGAAAAGTAGAGGTGAGGATTTATTATATCCGACTTTATCCTTACATTTTTAGCAAATAACTTGTTTTTCATACTCGAATGCATGACCTTTTAATCAGAAGGAGTAACTTTATGGGTACTCAAAATTTTAAAAATATGAGTTAAATAAAAATTAATTTTATATCATTTAACATGTTCAAGGCTAGTAATATTCAGTAAAAGAAAATGTGCATTGTAATTCAGCACAACAGACAATTAATACTTTGAGAAACAAAATAAAGGAATATAATCCCCCCCCCCCCCCCCCCCCAAAGATGGATTGGTAATAAAGAGTTTTTCTTTTTTTAAAAACATAAATAATTATAGAATTCAAAAAATATAAAGGATGTGAATAGATAAAAAAAAAATTAAGTTGAAACATCATTTAAGTGCATTACAAGAATCGGATGTACCAAAAACAAAAAAAAATGAGGATAGCAGGACAATCCAGAAAATTCAAAGGTGCTGCTTTGCCTTCTATTGCGTTGTCCTCCATGATCCCAGCTCAAAAATACTTGTAAGCTTGAGCTTAGCGGGGAAATTCCAAAAGAATAATTGTATTGATATAAAACCATTTGGTAACAGTAGGGTGCTAAACGAACCAAGGGCTTTGCCTCGGCTCGTGAAGACCTGAGCTTACATATCTAAAATTGGTTGTTGAAATCAACTTTAAATTTGTATAAAAGCTCGTTTAATAAAAAGGCAAGCTCCAATTTAAAAACTCAGTTTTAGAACCTCTTAGACTGACCTAGTATATTATTTATTTATTTTTATATTTTTTATATTACTTGTAATAGTCCTCTCTTTCTCCTCAATCCATTTTACCCCATTTTATTGGTTAAATAGACTTTGTGAATGATTTTGTTCTATATTATACTGTTTGGATATACATTGAATTTATGAAAATTTACGAAGTTATTAGTGTTGTTCATTGTATATTTTGTTTGGATAAATTTTTGTTGTCTTATTTTTTTTAAACAGGCTAAACCAGACTTTTATTTTTTGTAAATAAGTCAGGCCACATACCGATAATTATATTTATAACAGGTAACAGGCTTGGTTTGACACATTTAAATACAAACTTAATATTTTAAGATCAAAGCTCAACTCGATTCGACTCGGACCGTTAACGCTCCTGGCTAACGGTTTGCATGAGTTAACCATCAACAAATTCGTCATATCAAGGCATTAAATTAGAGAGTTTATTGAAGCCCGTTAAAGTTTAGACCTTGGGTGGTGTTCCTAGCCTAGAACAAAAATATTGGGCCCTTATGGGCCAATATTGGGCTGCATAGTGTAGCCCTATTAAACATTGATTGCCTAGGCTTTAGTGGATCTGGTTGTTGTGATCTCATTCAAAAGAAAATTTATTTATGAATACCTTCATAAATTAGAGATTTGACATTATCAAAGTAATATTTCACAATGCCCACAAAAGTGTGGGTCACAACACGATCAAAAGTTTTTGTATCCAATGCAAGGAACTAAACTAATCGAATCAATTGGTATCTTCAATCTACTATCTTGAAATAACAAATTGCTTTATTCTTATAAACATTTGAGTGCTTGACTACTAAACCTTTTCCTAGCATAGATTAGGGCAGCATTTGATGTGGCTATGAAAACTGGGGCTACTAGCTTGCGTATCAATAGTTATCAAGTCCATAACATGTTCTACAAGAACCTCACTCAAAGATCCGACTAAGAATTTGTTCACACACAACCATCTTATTAGGGAGGAAGCAGGGGAACTAGTATATACTAGTTATCCATCAAGCAAGGTATAACAAGTCCTAAGCCACCAAAAATATTCCCAATTTTTCAGAAAGTGTTAAATATCCAAGCAAGACATTTATCATCCATGACAAAGCATTTTAAATCCTCTAAAAACATATATATAAATCATGTATAAACTTAGGAATCAATCAATCAGAAAAAGTAAATATGCCGCGTTAAGTATTCCATATAGAATAGGTTCAAGCTATATTAACTACTCTATTTGGAGGTTCTCATTTCAAAGGTTAAATAAGGCTTCTATTTTGTATTTTTTTCTTTCAGCAGAAGAAAAAAAAAAAGGAAGGGGGAGGGAGGGGATTTTGGAGCTAGGAAAGGACATGTAGTAACATAATAGAGATAATGTAGGACATTGAATCTTTGCTGCATCAATCTCCTGCATAAGGACTAAGAAGTGGATGTACAATTTGTAGGGTTGGTTGTGTATCTACACAACTTTATCATCCTGGTATTTAGAGAAGCTCCCACTCAGGTTCAGCAATATCAGAAAGCAGTGGTTTCTTTTGATCTTTCAGTAAAGTTGGACATGAATTATCCACCCAATCACCCTTTCCTTTTTCATTGTTCCCATGCCATGTTGCAAGTTCCTCATACTCTTGCTTCCTTGCAGAGTTCTTGGATAAAGAAAAGGGTTGTGGCTTCTTTTTCTTCAAACACGGGAAAAAAAGACTACAGTTAGAGCTTAATATGCATAAAAAATAGGAGGGAAGGGAAGTGAAAGTGTGTACCTTGCTAGTCTTTAGATTACCCCCTGCCTTGGGAACTGATTGAAGTTCATCTCTGGTCACCATAACACAAGTTTCATCAAGCTTCAGCTCATCATCTTGTTGCATGGTTTTATGGCCTTGCTCTATACCAGTATCAACCTTTGCTATATCCAAACTCCATGTTTCTGGGATTTCTTAAATAATCAAAAGTATCAGTTACCAAGAGCTCAAAACAATATGAAATTGAATGACTACACATTATGAGCTCATGTGCGCCTTGAGCCTGAGCATGTTGAGAGAGGGATTATACAAAGATTTTTTCTTGTCTAATACTTGAAAAAAAAATCTACTCCAAAAACAGGATTCAGAGTTATTGAATCTAGGTACACCCACGAAAATGTCGCAAAGTAATAAACATTCCAATCAGAGTCAAAATGAATATAGTATGTGCAAAAAACAATTTTTTGGGTCATGAATGGGCTACAAGTTCTCTACATACTCTACAAAAACAGTTCAGTCGTTTAGTGAAAGAAGAGATGCCACTTAGTATTATTAAGAAGATAAGCAGAGAAGAGAAAATTTTTTGTCTCCTATTCATATCAATGGGCTATAACAGACAAATGTCAGGAAAACTTCATAACACCCCATCTCCCAAAATTATTGTTCTGAACTCTCAAATACAACCAAATGGGGATGCCTCCATTATTTATTTTCATGCACCTTTTTGCAAAAAGAGACCAAAGCAGCCAACACCAAGATACACTCCCTCAAATTCAACTAAAAGAGGTCCATACTCCATGTGCTTAAACTCAGTAAGTGCATCTAAATGGTGTGTACTAATATGTAAACTGAGGAAGTACTTCATAGTTCATAATGATTTTAATTGATAGTTAAATTCAGCAAGTATTTCATAATGATTTGAATCAATACCTGGATGAGATACAATGATTGCATTATCAGAACAATCATCAGGCTGCTTCGTTCTGACCATAGAGAACTCTACCAGAAAAATAATACAATTGTTACAGCTCCCATCAGAAGTAAAAAGTTACCAACCGAAAAACAATGAGGAAAAAGTGAAACTATATAGACACTCAAATACTTACCATATATATCTTCATAATCGACGCTGGAGGAAGAACTCATATTCCTCTCTTTCTCTTCAGCTGATTTAACCAATACCAGAACATTGGAGATCTGTTCAGTACTTGCATTTTCAATTTCATTAACACAGTCTGCTACAGAGGCAAGGGTTGTTACTTCATCAGATTCTGGCTTTGAAACAGCAACTGTATGATTTTGATTTACATTGAGGAGTTCACAGGATCCAGCGTGGATTACATCCCTATCAATATTATTATTGATCCTTGAATCCTTTGTTGTTTGTTTGGTATCAGCCTTTGTAGTTATTTTTGTGGAACATTGAAATGACTTCTTACATAACCCAGCATCAGAATGTTGATCTTTAGGCAATTCAGGGGCTGCCTTTTCATCCAAATCAGATGAAGATGGAGGAATTAAATCTTGCATGACATCGGAATAGATCTTTTTAACACTTTCCCCAACAGTCTGCATCTGATTCTCTATGTATTTAACAGTTTCCTATCCCCAAATAACAAACAAATAAAAGGATTATAGTGGACTGTTAATGTAAATCAACAGCAGGCCAGGAAAATTAAGTCCCAAAAACAGTTCAATCAGGCTAGTGTTACACAATGGAGATCATATACAAAATGAATTTCAGAAAGGTTATCACAGATTACCATAAATACCAAGAAAAATATAAGATAACAGTTTCTTTTATGATTCAACTCTCAGTGCAATAATATGTGGTAACAATACTAACAAGAACTATAAGAAGAATATGTAGGACATGCAACTCTACTAATAGCAGTGGAAGCATTAAAATAATATTAAAGTCTTTGGTTTTCAATGACATATATAACAAGCATTGGCATGTCCACTCGGAAAATTTGAGTTATCTTTCCTCATGTTAAACTTCAAATGAGCATAGGGTAGATTAAGGATAAATAATGTCAAAGGCATACCTCAAACACTGAGTCTTCCACCTCTAGGCACATATCCTCAAACTGCTGGTATATATTTCCAACCCAAGTTATGCCTTTTATGTCCATAGCCATCACAATACACTTTCTGGAATAGTAATTAGAGCTGTCCTGGTATGTCCGATTCGACTAAGATAAAAAATATTTGAACTTGAAGGTGATTCTACCTGATTATCTGGCAAGAAATAATGGAAAAAATCAACAAAGACTCTCGATGGTGGTAATTCCTATTAGCCTAGAAGTCCATTTGATCAAGGAGTGTTATTATAAAAGACATAAAATGGGTTGCAGATCAATTCCATCATAGAACACATTCATATTAAACAATCAATTAAACAGTTCCATTACCAACTATAAGAATCAGGGTTAATACTACACCCTTCAAGTAATTTCCTGCACACAATTGACAATCCTATGCTTTTAATTATTTTGTTTTAAACGGTCTCTCTCTTCAAGAAGACAGAAAAAAACATAAACAAACACAAACTCCAAGCTTACTTGATCAAAATTACCATAAACAAGACAAGCAAGGAAAGATTATAAATTTGCCAAAAAGGAAAGTCTAAAATTAAATTAAACCCAAAGAGAGAGAGAGATTATACCACAATAACAACATATAGCCAAACATGTAAATAAAAAAACAAACTTGTAATCAGAAAACAAAACCCATTTAAAACAATACTCGAATAAATCAAAGGGCAGTGATAAAAACAAGAAGTGCAACACAGAACAGAGTTTACTTGTTGAAAGACACACAAAGAGAAGAGAACACTCAGCAACACCAAACAGAACGGGTCATGAAGAGAAAGTAAGAAGAGTCCTATGAGAGAGAGAGAGAGAGAGAGAGTCAGCTTCGCTGAGCCTTACGTTTGACATGTGGGTTCTGATTCCTAAGTTACCTTTTAATCACTGTTGTTCACTTTATCGGTGTGTGGGCCCATTAGCATGCCTTTGTTTTTTTCACCTGCCTTAAAACTGTTTCATTTTGTACTCTTATTTTGTTTTATCGATTCCTCCTTTTAAGAAATTGATAAGCACTTCTCCATTTAATTTTTCTTCTTCTAAAGATATATACTTATCTATATTAGCTTTGTCTATGCCAAAAGTTGTTTTTTTAATATTTTAAAAATGACTTTATGATTCGCTCATGAACAGAATGAGCCAAGTTTCGAATTATAAAGAAATTATCAGATAGGAAGTTTCACCCTAACAATATACATGATGGCAATTGTTAAGTGATTTTTCCTTAAAAAAAGAGAGATTGGTTTGCATTGTTTCAATTTTGGCATAATTTGGAGTTTTTGAAAAGAAAAGATAAATTAGTTATTTTTGTTCATTGAATAGGAGATCATCCGATTAGAGTTTCAAATTTGGCATGATGCTTATTTCGCAAAGAAGTTTGTTAAATAGCTAAACCTTTTAAGCGGAAAAAAATTTGCTCTTCAAAGTTTAAAATTCAAACCTAATATCTCAACGAGCTTTACGAATTATGATGAGATTGTATTATCTTATCATATGTTTGGGATAAACTAAATAATATCCGAATATGATATAAATAAATAAAAATATTATTTATAACAAAAATATATTTTTTTCAAAAAAATTGATTTCTAAATTTTTATTTTTTTACTTATTTATACATTGGGTTTAAATTCTATCTGACAACGGAAAATTTTTTAACTCTTCTACTGACATTTCAAATTCTGTGTTCGCTTTTTTATTTTATTTTTTTACAAATAAAGGACCCACCATATTTTCTATCAATAGGAAAATGAAAAGTCTCTCAAGTGAAACGAAAGACATAAAACTCTTATACCTTTGATAACTTTTTTTCAGAGGGTGTTTGATATGAGTATTTTGTAAGGAATGAAGAGAAAGTGGGGTAAGGAATTTTTTTTATCATGTTTAATATGAGGAAACTTAAAAAAAATCCCAACAAAATTATTTCCCTCATTTGTAACTACACACTTCAAAAAATATATATCTCACTCCACCAATGGTAATATTTTTTTTCCATCAACTCATAATCTCATTTTAATTTTTTTAGACAAAAATGCTCCGTTGTTTTATATGAGCCCAGAATCTCATTTCAAAATAATGGATAATTTGGTAATTTTAGTTCAGACTCTAGTTAATATTTTACAATCAATCAAACATTGTATCAGTACAAATAACGCAACTTTCCCGAAAAAATTTAGCTTGCCACACTTTTTCATAACTTACATGGAAAAAAAATTCTCACTATATTCTAGGAAAAAAAAAAAAATTACTTCCCTACCAAACACTCTCTTAATTCAGTATTGCCACCACAAGTAAACATGTACATGGACTTGTGCAGGTCAAAAGCCTCACAATGACATATGGGTTGGGCCGATTTTGACGGTTCAATTTGGGAGAGGATTCTCTCATGTAAAAAAGTGGTCATGTTATTTGATCACAATCATTTATTTAAAAATTATACACTTTTCTCTCTCTTATCTCATCACTAATAAATGGTTGTGATCAAATAACATGACTACATGACCACTTTTTCACATGAGAGGATCCATTCCCGTTTAATTTTGATTATATCTTGAAACAATGATTTTTTTTTTTTTGTAATCTAAAACAATAATATTTATTATGGAAAAAGTGTGTGTCATTTAAAAGATATAAAATTATGTAATTTTAATAGAGAGAAAGAGATAGATAAAGGAAGAGAGAGTTGACAAAAAAAATAAAAGTGTGGGTCCCACTTCTTTGTGAGAGTGAAATAATATAAGTGATGTCATTTAAAAGGATAAACATTTTTCCTAGTAACAATTACAGTGAAATATTTATTATTCAAAAATGCTTTTAATATAAATGAAAATTTTGACAGTTTGATTTTTCTTTTGTAAAAATTAGTTAAATAATACTTTGTATAATCCTCTTATTTTTTTATGCCACAACAAATCTAAGTAACACTAACATTTTACATTTCTTAATCTGAATTTTTTTATTGAATTTATACTTTTAACATTTTTAAAAGTATAAATGGATGTTTGAAGTTATGTAAGATATTATGTACTACTATTGTAGATTTGAATAATTTAGTTATACTTTTATAATTAATAAACATGTATTTAAAAACTTAGTTAAATTATAAAAAAAAATTAGAAACTTAAA
Source organism: Gastrolobium bilobum (assembly GCF_033153095.1). Classification (NCBI taxonomy): domain Eukaryota; kingdom Viridiplantae; phylum Streptophyta; class Magnoliopsida; order Fabales; family Fabaceae; genus Gastrolobium; species Gastrolobium bilobum. The sequence continues at coordinate 65,694 of NW_026900108.1, forward strand.
AAATTATACTTAAAACTTTTTAAATTATATGAAATTATTTAAAATTTAATAAAATGATAAAAAAATTACAAAATAAATTTTTTAGATTTAAATCCTTAAAAACAAATACCAAGAATTTATTATTTATTAATTTGTTTGCCAAAAAAAGAGGAAGATTTAAAAGAATCTCAGAATAGGTTCTTTCTTGTTTAATTTTAATATGAGTAGGTCATAAAAATCTCAACCATTCAATGTCATCTCATTGATCAATAATTAATTTGAATATTTCTTCTTATTATTTTATAAATTTTATCATTAAAACTGTAATCATTTATCTGTTACTGAATGGTTGAAATTCATCATATGATCATGTTAAAATTAGATATGTGACGATCAATTCGTGTTGGACTTATCCAAGTGCACAATATTAATTATTCATTATTAGACAAATAATATTTTTTTTATTATTCCACATTAATGAATTTAAGTTTGGATGACTCGGATAATGCAAATTATACTTTAATATAAGTTTATTTTTTCTAATTTATTCATATTTTGATATAAATGCATTTTTAAGTATTGGATTTATATACATACATATATATTAATTCTATAATTGATTTTATTGAAAATGACATATAAGAATGAATAAAATATAATATAAATAGGAAAGGAAAAATCTTTAAAATTCTTATTGAATCGTTAAAAAAATATAATTATTATACACATATTATATATATATATATATAAGATATATAGGGTCTTAAAGTTTCTAAAATTACTTTAGATAACTTTATCTAATGTTTATCAAAATGTATCCAAAAAAATGAGTGGGATCCATGTGATGAGAAGAGAGAAAAACAATAAAAAATATGGCCCCACACTTTTATGTGTGTATTTTGGTGAACATTGGATCAAGTTATCTAAAGTAACTTTAGAAATCTTAAACCCTATATTATATATATACACACACACACACAAACATATATATATATATATATATATATATATATATATATATATATATATATATATATAATTGGGAATAAAGTATCTAATGTTACTTTAGAAAATATTGTCTAATATTCACCGAAACGACGCCGTTTTGAGGTTAAAAGATTAAAAAATTAGAATAATAAAGACTATTATAACACTGAAATAAATTATAATTACAAATACAACATGATATCCATCACAAAACAACGCCGTTTCGGTAAACATTAGACAATATTTTTTAAAGCAACATTAAAAAAATGAAACCTATAAAGTATGTTTATATTATTATACTATATATAATTTATTTTATATTAATAAATATTTAAATTTTATTTATTTTATCTATACTTTTATATTATTTTTAGATAATGTACATTTTGATATAACTCATGGATAAACCCTAATCCAAACCCGCTAAATTATAGAGTTTTGCATGTTAAGAAGAAAAAATAGCCTACTATAAAATGAGCTTAACAGATTAGAACCATGGCTTTGAGAACTATTTCCCATTTTCAAACCTCAAATCATAGTTTTGTCCATTTTCACTGGCTTGTGAGTTCCCATATTATTGACAGCAGAAATTGTCTTGTTATCTGGGTTTCGTTTCTCTCTGTCCATTTTTCTATTCTTGATTCCCAACCATATAATGTAACAAATCAACAAGGCGATAAACGCTCAATCTTGTTTCAATTTTTAATACCAGCTCTTATGTTATCAACAAAGCTATGAACCCACCCTTGTTTAGGATACACCAAATGACTATTGAAGCATGACAATTCTGAGAAATGTAAAGAAATCATAAAACTGAAATAAATTGACTCAAGAGGGAGGAAAATCTCTCATAGTAGTAGCCCTCGCAGTGCAACTAAAACAACCACCGATTACAAACCATATAAGTTGATTCTTAATGACATTTTGTTGCCTATGAAGAGAGTGTAGTTTCTTCTTTCTTAATTGAATCTCCAAGCTGAATCAACAGTCTGTGGTATTTACCAGATGAACAATGAGTGTATAATTTTGCATGTTTCCTAATCGTCACAAATTCAGACAGCGCAATGGTTAAGTTAACCAGCCGCTTGGAAATCGCCAAAATCATCATCTGGTATATCCTGTGTGCTTTGATTTTCAGGAGAGTTCTCACGTTCTGTGTCTTCTTTAACTGTTTTAGAGGTCTCAACTTCAGAAGTTTTCTCAAGGCTGAATTTTGTAGGTGAGTTTGTCGGAGAATTCTGCACGGTAGCAGCGGGTGAAAGTGGTGCTGGAGGAGGTGGTGGTAACTTAATACTAGGTACAGATTCTTTTGTTCCACTCTTCTCTTCTGAAGAGTTGTTCAGACCCTGGTCAAAAAACTTAGACTTCACATTGAGGCCACTTCTCTGCACATAACATATAGGATAATATAGAGATCATGATACTGAAAAAAGAATAAAGATTCATGAACAACAGGAAAATGCAGATTTTGCATACATTGTTCTTAATTTGCAGTACAAGAGTCTCTCCTTCTTTCAAACTGTAATCAACTGAGGAACTTTGCTGGTAATGTTGTTCCATCTCTTCTGCAGTTTTCTTTTTGTTCAGATATCTTCACAAAGATTTAGGAAAAGACATGGTTTCGATTTGTAAAATACACAGCATGAAGACCTTCAGCCTCCATGTAAATGTGAATAAAAAAATATGTGCAAAGATTGCCAAGTTTTGCAGATGGTGAGATAGACAATAAAAATAATAAATCTAAAATATGCTAGACGGAGGATACTTCATATGATCATGTAAGGCAGCTTGGAAGTCATAAGCCTCTGTTCTTTCTCGGAATCCTAAGCCAATAAAAGCATGCCGAAGGCGACCACCTGCATGATTTTCAAATTATAAAGACCACACTTCATAAGTGATAAGAAATAGAGTGCAGAAAAAAGTAAAATATGTATTTCATAATAAGGGGTCAAAACTCAACAGTCTTTCAACTTGAAAGTCCAAACAAGAAAGAGGTAAAAAGTACTAAAGTAAATTTGCTCATGCTAAAAGGAAGTACTGCTAACGCACCATGAGAAGTGGGGGCAGGATTAGATGGATAGAGAGATAGAAAGTATGAATGTTAAACAGAGAAAGTGGAACTGTGGAAGATAGTAAAAGCCATTTGGCGCAAAAGGATAGAACCCCACTATATACAAGTAGTAGAGTACCAAAAATATGATCTGGTACGGTCATATTCTGAGAATTTGTGAGATTTTGAGACAATTTGTGCAATGAGCAAATTTTGAGACTACTTGGTCATACAGCCTACAAGTTGCCGGTTGAAATTTCAAGACAATTTGTGCAAAAAAAGTAAAGATTCTGAAGTTAGGAATCTTTATGGTTGTTATACTCTATCATTGCTATGATGCACCGACACTTCAGAAAACCTGACACTGACACTCCCCAACACTCCAACACATGTTGCAGAGGCTCAAAAAAGAATTTAAAGGTTGCGTTGCATTACATTTTTTATTCCAACTATTAGACTTGTTGGATTACGATTACCATTTTATTGAGTTTATATAAATATTTGTGATATCTTATGTTTCTTTGCAAAATTGATGGGTATTACAAGTTTAGATTCATTTTTTTTACATTATTGAATATTAAATATAATATACACTACATAAATTAAAAATATTATTTAATATCAAAACGTGTTCTAACATATCGAAATCTAACAATTTTTAGAATTAATGTGTCATCGTGTCATGTCGTGTCGATGTCGGTGCAACATAGTATGATTGTTCACATATTCAGACGAAATAAAAACTAGGGTTTCCTATATCAGTCTCAAACAAAAAAAAAGATATTTATCCATTGATGCGCCCTTCAGGAATTTTTGTTCTCATCTGGTGTTTCTTTAGAAAATTCAAGGATTACTTAAATACTGAAAGACCACGTCGGTACTAGGGTTTAATCAGAAATATGCTTACAAGTGAGTTTACAAAAGCTTTCACAAACAAGCTAGATTCTTGACAATGACTACATAAATAATCTACAACTAAAAGAAGTTGCTCCCGTATACTTGATAGGAAGCTCGATTTTTCATTCTATTTTGTTCCGAGAGGAATAGAAACTAATTTTTATTATATATATACAGGGATATTCTACCTACCTTTTTTTCTTGCCTACCTTACCTACTCATCTTCAATACCATTGGATCAGAATCTCACTCTTTCTCTCTTCTCCTGAAATTCTAATCCAATGGTATTAAAGAGGAGTAGGTAAGGAAGGTAAGAAAAAAATGTAGGTAGAATAACCTATCCCATATACTTGATAGGAAGCTCAATTTTTTATTCTATTTTGTTCTGAGAGGAATAGAAACTAATTTTTATTATATATATACAGGGATAGGATATTCTACCTACCTTTTTTCTTGCCTATCTTACCTACTCATCTTCAATACCATTGGATCAGAATCTCACTCTTTCTCTCTCCTCCAGAAACTCTGATCCAATGGTATTAAAGAGAAGTAGGTAAGAAAGGTAAAAAAAAAAAGTAGGTAGAATAACCAATCCCATATATATATATATATATATATATATATATATATATATATATATATATATATAGGGGTTAATGCTTCTCCTACACACACATGAGAGTGTGTGGGGTCCTATTAGAAAAAGAAAGAAAAAGTGAGGTCCACCCACTTCCATATGCGTACAGGAAATAAAGTTATATGTTGTTTGCAGGAGAAACCTTAAATTTATATATATCATTTTTTCTAATTTATTATTTACTTTTACTTAATATGTTCTTGCTTTTATATGGATTAATGAATTACTAACTCCAACTAGTTTGGGATAAAAGCAACTCTATTGTTGTTGTATTTTGTTCTTAGAGGAATAGAAACTATATTTAAAAAACTGCTCACAACATTGTTACAGCTTACTAAAATCTAATTTTGGGAACTAAACCAAACAGGTTCTCAAGTTATTTTATCCTATTTCCTTCCATTACAACTCCTACCCTGCTAGCCCATACATTGGTGATATGGAGATTAAGGGAAGATATGAAGAAGAAAAGCAAAATGTAGACATAATGGCTCACCTATGTTCTCTTCTATCCGCAGAACAAAATATCTGCAGAATGTAAGTACAATTATTTAAGCATCCTGAAGCATATAAAGGTATGCGAACATCTAAAACCTATCAAGTCATGGAAAACCACCTGCTGCTGTCAATAACAGGTTCCACAGGATGCGGCTCTCCATTTCTTAAAAAAGCCCGAGCATATAACTCACCTAGTTAAATATATTTGTTGCAGTGATAAAAATCAAAAGAAAAAACAATTAACTGTATAATCCAGCTAAAGCAGATTTAATATGATCTTACCTGTGTTCTTATCTTCAAGTCTTATGATGCATTCTTCTCCCTTGCTAATCACTTTCAATATCCCTTCCCATGCCCATTTGTTGACATCCCATTCATCAGCCCTGAAATGAACTTCACAAATATAAATATTGGGAATTGACACCCTTAACAGCAACCAGATTTTTTTTTCTTTTTTCAAGTCACTAAACTGGCAAAAGTTGAAAATGAATTCCTTCCCAAAGGAGAAGTTCCACAGGTAATGAATGACACAAAATAATTAGAAAATTTAGCAAAATGTACTAAACAGATCCTAAAATTCTAATGAATGGAAGATACACTTTCATTGACAATGAAAAGTGCGGCTTCTTTACCAAGCTAGAGTACATTAATAACTTTAACATTATGCTAAAGATGCACTAAACAGATCACAAGCACAACAGATCAGGATCTATAATTTGAAGTCGATCACAAACCTGTAAGAAGCTGCACTCTTTCTTGGAGGTATCTGCATAAATAGTAGAAAACCATTAGCTTGACACCACAAAAGTTTTCAAATCCCAAGCTACCCATTTCATCACAGACACTAAATTCAACTTAAAAAAAAATTAAAAAAAATTAAAAAAAAAATTGCAACATTCAATGCCACCAAAATTTCTTAACAAGCTTAAATGTTGTACCCCCATTCAATTGCAACTTGAATTCCCACCTTCTTATCACAACCCATTGCCAAAACCAATTCATCAAAATCATTTTGAAACAAACCCATCATAAAAAAGTAGCTAGACTTACTATGTAGACGTAACACTCGGGCACTTGAAAGAGAACGAGCTCTATGGGTTCGGTCTCTTCGCTTTCGCCTCCACTTTTCTGAATGTCGGACTTGTTCTCCTCCTTCTCCATGATTGGGAGGCAGAGAAAGATTGCAAATTTGATGACAGAGAATTAGGAGGCAGTGGAAAAGTGATCTGGGTATGTGGGATTCGTTGATTTTGGAGAAGAACTTTGCAGGAACGGAATCGAATTTCAGAGAATTAGGGTTTGGTTTTGGTAATTTTTTGGTTGAATGAAGAGAGAGAAAGTGTCTGAAAGGAAGGTTTGTCTCGGCTTCCTTCTCAGGAAGGAGATGACGCTGCACCGAAACGGTTCTGCATCAGAGCTACGGTTACCGTCTGATTCGAATACCTTTGGGATGGACGGTCTGAAATGGAGGATCTGGTAACTGGAGCAGTGATTGCTTCGATTTTAAGTCAAATAGGAAACGAAGGATAAAAATCAATATTTTAATATTTATTCTCTTTTATGTGATTTTTTTCTTAAAAATTCACACAACTAGATTTTGTAATTGATGCATACATAAGATATTATCCTTTGAGAATTTATTGTTAAATTTTTGGGGTTTCTAAATCAATGCTCTCATTCTCATAACTTGTAAATAATCAATATTAGTTTAATAATAAATATAAAATAATGGGAGAAGATTCAACTAATTTATCAAGATGACGAGCGTATATAGCTCAGTGGTGCATGAGATAAAAGCACGTGTTCAATTCTTTTCGGTATTGTTTTTTTGAAGAGGTTTAAAACCTTAACCTGAGATTCACCTCGAATCAGACTGGTCACAAAGTAAATAAGAAGAAAAATTATGAGTGTCACAATTTTAAAAATTACAATAAGTTAATTGTTTTAAGTTCATCTTAACCTAAGGGGGCGTTTGGTACAGGAGAAATTTTTATTTGTCCGGGAATCTCGATTTTCAAAAATATGATTTTTGCATTCAGTTTACGATAATATCTGAAAATTTAAAATTTAGAAAAATTCAGTTTCCCGAGAATCTCTCAAAATCCCGCATACCAAACGCCCCCTAAGGTGATTCCCCGCTACCTCTAAAATGAAAAGTATAGACAACAGAAACGATTTCAGTGATTTTCTAACTGCAAACAATTATGGGTGTTTGATGGAGCATGCACGTTGCAGCGTTCTATATTCTGTATTCTGTAAGCTAATATTGTTGAGTTCTTATTAAAGTCATTTTTATCTAATTTCCTGGCTCGGATTTAAGGAGGTTACCAAAAATTTTTTTTTTTTTATTTTGAAAAGTAGACAAAAGAATGAAAAAAGGGGAAAAAAATGCATAGCGAAATTTAAACCCATATCTTTTTAACATTAAGACAAAAATAAATAATAGAATAGCATAAATTCACCCACCTCCATATTTTGTATTTCTTGCGAATGAAGAAAATTTGAAAACTTCTTCAAATCTAATTACGTATCGACTATCATATTATTTTCCTTTAACTTATTGTGAATTTTGTTTTCCTCACCCTTTCTCATAAAATTTTCTGCATCCGCTGGTGTTATCAAATGAGTCTCATATGTAACCATTATTAACATAACTTTCAAGAAGTAACCCTCTATAAATCATTGCTTAGTTAACACCTTTATGTAACTCAATCCATAGTTATCAGATTTTCCAAACATACTTGCTTATGGTATATTGAATTTCTCATAGTGCATGCTGCTTACTAAATATAGATGACCTGAACCCATAAATTTTAGAGTAGTCTTCAATCACATAGATATCTTATTCCTTCCCTGCAGCCTGGCTCAGCAAAGAGTAGAGTTTCAATATGTATTTAAAGAGAAAAATAACCTAGGAATTTAAGTACAAAAGCATAATATAACATAGGTCAATTTATTAACAATTTTCAAATATCAGCATACAAATGTTTTGCTTGCTTTATACATAGTCATAAGAACCAACTATCCCAACCAATTATCTCTCAAAAGCTTAAGGTGAAGGTTTGAATTTATATCTATAAATATTACTAAGAGAAGAGAATTCATGACAGAAGAAGCTTTTCTCTAATCAAGTCACATTATCATAGAAAGACTTCATTGTGTCTTTGGTCAAAAGATTAAAAGATGCAGCTATCCACATTAGAAGAGTGGAAAGACAACATTTCATTATATCTACTCGAGTTTCCATGCCACGTGAAATTGCTACTATCACTCACTCCTAATCAGATATATGCTATGCATATGGAGATTTAGATTACTTTAAGAAAAAAAAGTTCTCACAAGAAATCTCCTAAAGATGATGAACTGAATATAGAAATCCTCCTTCTCTTTCTGGTTTCTGAGATATCCTGTGAAACAGAAAATCTATCAAGTACAGAACTAAGAGCTTGGTGAACTGAGCCAGCAAGAAATTGACGGTATTCAGCATCTTCAAAGTTCTGTTCTTTGCAGCTAATTATCACAAAGACATTCTTCATCCTGCCACCCAAGGTTGCAATCTCTGCCCTTCTGATCATAAGATGAAGTGCATCAAGTGCTTGTCTTATTTCAGACAATAAACCAGGTTTGTATTCACAACATAGTGATGCCCTTATTGAAAAAGGGAAACCATTCAACCCACCCTCCTGTTCTTCAACTCTTACTTCATCATTGTCCTTTGGTATCATTAAGCCTTCACTAGCTTGTGCAGCATTTGTTTTCAGATCCTTCATGTGTCTAATAACCTCAGCCAGTAAAGATGCTTTGTCCATCTATTCATAAAAGCATACAAAGAAAAACTCAGATTTTCAAGCTATGAATGAATAATTTAACACGTTTGTACTGAGTCTACTGACATGTTTCATGATTCAAATTGTGAGCATAACTAGGTTTCATAGTTAATATCAAGTTCTTCTCATCCCTTCTTTTAGTAAAAGAAAACTGAAATTGTGTCCTTGAAAATAAAAAACTACATCAACTAAAAAAAAAGAAGAAGCAAGACTTCAGAACCGAACAAAATGGCTTTACTCAAATATGAGTCCCAAAATATGGTCATTTACTACCTGATTTCCACTCCAATTGTTTGAGCATCCAAAAAATCTTTTAATACATTTTGAAGTTAATTGTTTAAGAAGTATCACTTCCATTATTGTTTTATGACCCAATTCAAAGAAATGACTTGCTAAGGTCAACAATAATCACCAACTAACCAAATCATATTAATACATATTTTACAAGGAAAATAAAATATATATATATATATATAAAAAAAAAAAAAAAAGCAAGCATTAAATAATAATAATCTGGCCCACAGATTTCCCTAATTTAACATGCAACAATAATTGAACAACTCATAAACTAAGCCAATCATAATCCTGTATTTTAAGTTAATCATGTAACTGCCACAGATGACAGAAGAACCTGTTCTCAACTTGAACAAAGCTAGCATTTACTAGTTGTGTAAATAAAAAAAAAAAAATTGATAATAGAGAAAGCATTATATTGAACTAACCTTCTTAGCACCTGGAATAACACTGCGAAGTGTATCAAGATGTGCATTAATTCTTGCTCTCCTCTTCCGCTCTGCCTCACTATGGTTCCTCAAAGCTTCAATACTTCTCTCAGGGGACACACCCTTGCGTTCCAACTTCATAGGGGCCTCCACAAGCTCTCCCCTCTCTCTATCCAAAACCAGAGATGAAGATGGAGCATACCCACTTCCAATTGCACCATCAGTTATCCTCTGTGGGGCAAAAGCTTCCATTTTCAAGACAAAAAAACACAGGGCTCAAGAGGGTGTGTAGACACAAGGAAAAAGAGTATACTTTTTGAGACAGGACACGGAAGACAACCTCGGAAGGTGAAAGTGAAACTGGAGGTGATGAAACTTTAACTTTGGCTGTGCTGTGTTGTGTGATTTCCATAAGGAAAACAAGGCAAAGCGTTGTTTCTGTTTTGAGACAAGTTCAATAATGAAACGGCAAAGGTTTGTTCTTTGTCATATTGGGGTAATGGGGTTGGAGAGAGTGTATTTTGGAATGAAAGATGCAGTGTGAAAGGGGAAGTGTCTGTGTCAGATGCGTGTAGTCAGTGTATTATGATGATAATGGTGATGATGATGATGGTGAGATCCAAAGAGAACTACTACTATTTCGGATTACCTCTTATGGTGGGGGACTACACCTTAACACTTTTAAAGACCAGAAATTCTTGTCTCTTTTCTTTAAGCATTTTAAAATCAATAATATTGACACAAATTATATTTGAAAATGAATTTAAATTCTGTTGTAATATAACTTTTCTTATTCATATTCCAACCCACAATATAGTAGTCTTTAATATAACAAAATTTGTTTTTTTATTCATACCCAGATCATATATAAAATTATTCTATAAGTCAAACTTTGGTTATCGATATTTTTCATTATTTATATATGAGAAAAGAATTTCTCCAGTCACCGAAGATAAAATTATTTTCGATAAGTTCAAAATGACGTTGTTTTAGGTTATAAAATTAAAAAATTATAATTATAAAGACTAATATAATCTGCAATATATTATAATTATAAAAATACTTTAATTTCCATTTTAAAATAATGTCGTTTTAGACTCATCAGAAATAATTTATCTCCATGAAGAGATTATTTACCTTAATTAACATCGCCAATTCACTAAAAAGAAAGTGCCAATAAACTTGTTCTTTGTAATGGGCCGAAAATAATGGTTGAGTTTGTTGGCCGTCTAGACCAATCACTGTGAGTTACTGTATGTATTTTAAATTATTTTGTATTGAATTAAAATAGCATGGATAATAAAAACTGTAGTATCCATTTCCTAAACATTATTAGTTTCGCAATATTTATATGATATTTAAGAGTTTTATTAATTTTGTTATACCATTTTAAGGATTTAAATTAAAAAAATAGAGTTGTGCAAATTAATCAAACCGAATCGAATAGAATTGTATTTTTTTTAACTAATTTTGAGAATGAAATTAGTTTTATAAACCAATTTAAAAATTAGAAATGAATCAAAAGAATTGGTTTAGAAATTCGGTTCAGAACAAGTACGAAAATCATTTCAAACCGGTTCGAATTGGCATATCCAAACAGATTCAAAACTGGTCCTAAAACATATTTTGGCTCTAAAACATGAACTGGTTTTAAAACAAGAATAATTTGATTGGAAATCGGTTCGGATAAAAAAATTTGGGATCCACTCATGTCCACCTTTAATTTTTCTGGCGAGACACTTACAATACTTGAGGAGTAGAATATTGTGTAGAAAATTATTTAAGTGATCATTGATATTTATGTTAATGATAATGATTGACTTTCTTGAATACTGAATGGTACAAGAATTCCAATCTCATCTTGATACGGCAATATCTCAAATAGACAAAGATAGAGAACAAAACAAATACAAAAGGAAAAAGGCTCATATTCACAAAATCTAGTAGTGACTCCCACTCCAACTTAGTGGTCCATGCTGAGATTTAATTTTTATTTCAAAAACTTTACCCTCCATTGTAAATTCACACATGATCAATATAAAAGAAACTCGAATCCAGTTCACATTCATCCACCAAAGGTCTTCAAATTCAAATTTCCTCTCGAGTGCTGAATGCTGAAAATTCACTGTTGGATAGGTTTGTCGTAACTAAAATAAGCCCAATTAGCCTTTTTGGAACTGAACAATATTTGTCCACACATATACACTACAACACTTAATATCAAATGATAATAGTTAAGTTAGCGTTAGAAAATTGAACAGGTGGAGTGAGAGAATATATTTCATCTTTTTCTATTATCATTTTTTGGAAGAATTTAAAGACTTAATTCCAGGATCCGTCCCAAATCAAACTAGTGACGAAGTGATGAAACGATCGGAATATTTCAAAAAATAAAATAAAATACACTACAACACATAACAAATGAACCCTCACGAGTGCTGAATATAGACAAATGCATATTTTGAGCACATTTTGAAGGGAATCTTATGTATGAGTCATGAGTTCTTAGTCTTTGAGGTTATATAATATAATTATTTGCCATTAACTCAGTGGTCTTGGGTTTAATCCAATATAGAACTGCATTAACAGTAATTGGGATTTCTTGTAATCTCTAAATTGCCGCAATTTGCGTTTGCGTCTCTTCCGTTACTGTAACGCACACAAAGCTTGAATTTTCTTTTGGAGTCATGGATAGTGATTTGTGGGAGAATGTGTTAAAGGCTTTTTTTTTTATTCTTTGTTTAATGAACAATTGCGGGGTTTAAGTTAGGCAAAAGCCAATTTTGGATGGCACCCTTTAGGATAAAGAGCCAGCTAATCACTTTTTTATTAAGTTAATTAGGCCTTTACCAATTACTTTCCTTTGACATTAGAGTTGTGATCCATTATCCACGTCATTGATGGTGACAACAAACACAGCTTTCTTTGAACACGGCCACTTAGATTCACACACCTTTATCTTAATGGGCATGAAGGTTTCTTTGTCACCCTTATTTTAATCCCTTCTGTGTGGTCCTCACTTTCCCACTAAGGCTAACCTGAATTTAGGTTGGTAACTTGGTTCATTGTCCACGTTTTGTACCAGGCTTGAAATCCCAAAGATTTTCGTTTCATAAATTTAATTTGCAACTAAATAATCACATCGTGGATAATTATTTTGGTTATGTATTTTTTTATTTAGAATAATATTTAAAACATCGTCGTTTTTTGGATTGTAAAATTAAATAATTATAATTATAAAGACTATAATAACTCTGAAACAAAAAAATCACGATTTTCGTCCCAAAATGACGTCGTATTAGGCTTACTGCAGATAACTTATCTGCAGTAATTGCAGAAAAAGTGAACTCGTTTTTATTCCATGACCATAATTTATCTCTTTAAACCAAAAGTAGACTTAAGGTGGGAAAAGGAGACCGCACCGGCAAATGATTATATCAAGTGACGTGATAATCAATTAGTTCTAACTTCAAAAATCTTTTTCAAAAAGAGGAATTTTAGTGCTCCCGTCTCACCACTGACTCAGTAAGGACGGGCCAATCAAAACTTTCTATTGTTTGTTATGTTGTACGAATAAGAGAGAATTTTTTTTTTAATCCAACTGTCATTTTTTAAAGGACCACAAACTCCCTCAAGCACTAAAAAAATTTCCTATTCAAGATTGGAACATTTATTCTTTTGGCAATTGGTTCATCCTCAAACTCATGTTGTTACTTGATTCAACCCTCTTGTTTGTATTTTTTTTAAGTTTAATTGGTCATTTTTTTAATAATTAATTTAAACTTGACCCTGTTTAAATTCTTCAAACTTATCGCTAGTAATGTTTTTTTGGTTTGGTTTCCTAAAACTTGTGAATAGCAAAATACGATTATTTTTTTCCTTTTTCTTTTTGAACATGATCTTCTCTAACAAGATTAAATCATAATCAATATTATTAAATTCAACATGATGATTGATTTGATTGGGACAAATTAATATATAATAAATATTCTAATTAAAACATTCTAGGTAATATTTAACTATGGCTGAATAGTTATTGTTGCAAGCATTTTTTTTCTTATTATAAGTTGAAATCTCGCGAACAAAATTACCTAAAAATAGTTTACCAAAAAAAAAAATTACCTTAAGATCTTTTGCACTAAATTAAATTAATGATTATATCATAAAATCGGTGTCAGTTTAGCACGATCAACCTAATTTAAAATTATTTCAACAGTTTCTAGGTAGATTCCTGATTTGGAGCATATTTTTAGTGATGTCGTAATATAAAAAGTAGAAAAAGTAAGATTTTAGTGACATTGATCATAAAATACTGTCAGGTTGAATTATTATTATTTTTTCGAACATTGATAAGTGATCTTCAGTATCACAGGAATACCGGAGAGATGTTCCCTAATTTAATTGCCTTGATCGTATCGATTAGTGGTTTGATTCTCAATTGAATTGGTTCGACCACTAGTTTAGACCAATTTTAATAAAAATGATTGTACACACTCCTATGGGATAAGAAAGAAAGAAGTTATACACGTTCTTGTAGTTGGATTAAAAAAAGAATATTTGCGGGTTACTCTTGTTTATACACGCCACTTTTATACATTTATATACGGTAGTATTTGATTTAATTATACTGAAGTCACTCAAATTTTTCTTGTACGTTTCATGTTTCTACGCAACAAACTGAGTAATGTGCACAAGTGCTGTTCACAAATGTAAGTTTGTGGTGTGGCCAAAAAACAAACACCATAAGTTGTCGCATCATCCTAGTTATGTGATGGATTATATATATAGAAACACAATGTAGAGCGCAATGGGTGATGTTTCAAAGATCAAAATTCTAGGCTCAGCAAATCTAAAGTGTTAGAGAATAATATAAGGGGATAGATTTATTTGTCACCAAAAAAGTTTACCACTCTTATAAGTTACAACCAATTTTATTATCATTGATTTCCGTCAATTTAATGGTTATGATTTATTGAGAATTAATAAGTTTGACCCAATAAATATTATTAATTCTCAATAAACCATTAAAAAAAGTTTTCATCCAATATCTTAATATTTTTGGTTAAAGTAATTATTTATATGGTATCAGAGCTTTAGTAATCATAATGTCACGAGTTCGATCCTTATCACCCTCACTTTCTAGTGGAATTAAATAAACACAAGGTAAATAAAAAAAATTGGGTCGTGCAATATTTACTCAAAAGACTCTTACGTGAAAGAATATATTAAAAAATAATATAAATCATTAAAAAGACTCTTACCTAACATTTTAAAATTTTGGGTTAAAGTAATTTTTATTGTAGATCTAAATCGCGCGGAGGATCATGTTCATCGAAATGATGTGAAAACAAACACAGAGGTTGCAAGAAAAGAAGTAGATGACAAGACAGAAGGACTGATTTTCAAACAACTATTACCCCACTTGCAACTATAATTGAAGTGTTGGGAAATAGCTGTGTGTCTGTTAAAGATGAGAAGAATATAATTTAGTTTTTTTAATTAAAAATGTATTTATTTGCAATAAAATGTAAGAGATTGCGTAATGGTAATGAAGTGTTACGATTATACGATATATTCTTATGAGTGTCCAAGTTTGCTATTAAATTTAGAGAGTGGCATATTTTAATATGGATCCCCTGTTTAGCAACATGATACAAAATCGCTATCTTCAAATATCTAGTCTGTCTTTATTTATTTATTTTTGGTTATATTTTTCTTCTTCTTTTATTTGTACTTTCTTTTTAATTAAACGATTGAATTAGACCATCAAAGATATAATTGATGGTTGAAGTAATGACCTTGAGGTTTCTTTGTTTGTCTACTGCACTACTATCATTTCATAGAAAATTAGAAATATGTTGAATAAAAATGAAAAGAAGAAGAAGAAAGCCTGATAAACATTTTGAGTGCTCTTTTTTTTCTTTTTCTTTTTTTCTCTCATTCAAATGATATTGTGTCGAATGTCGATTATGTCAGGATGTTTGGATTTCGTTTTTGAGAAAAAAATTTAGAAAAAAGTTCACCAATGTCCCTATGATTTGCTCCAGAATCACCTATGCTCCTGTGATTTTTTTCCTATCACATATGCTCATGTGATTTGCAAAAGGGTATATTTTTTATCACATATGCCCATGTGGTTTGTTATTTTTTACAAAGCACAGGGGCATATGTGATTAAAAAAATCACAAGAGCATAGATAATTCTGAAGCAAACCACAGAGGCATTGATGAACTTTTCCTGAAACTTTATGGTCCAGGCGGAAAATTTTAATATGGTCCCGGACCATACTAAAATTTTGTGCTCCCTCTCACATAATTTTTCCATTTTGCTCCTATTTTTTTACCTATTTTACCTTCCTATTTAACTAAGGGAGTATGTGGTCCGAACCCATAGAATTTATAAATGCTCTCTCGTATGTGAAGGATAAAAAAGAAAAATAAAAGAAAAAACAAAAATAAAATAGTCAAAAAAAAAATTTGATTGTGAGTGAGACCGAGAAAAATTACATAGGCCCATCATGTAAAAATTTTCCCTTGTTTTTGCTGCTATTGATATTTGGTCTTTGTGCAGAACTTAAAATGTTGTAATAGATCACTGGTACGACCATATGTAATTTATGTTACGCATAGGGACTTAAAGACTATGATACACAAAATCCATGGACCCAACCATTTGATTCTGAACTCAGGAGTTATCCACTGAGCTTCATCTCTTGTATTGGTCTTACATGTGGACTTCACGCTCCACACAAAGGCCCAATAAGAAAAGCTTACGTTATTCTAATTTTTGACAATTTTTTAAGATAAAAGTTAGAGTAAACATTCTTTTTGGTCCCTAGCAATATTAGCGAAATCCATTTTAGTCTCTGACAATATAAAAGTACCAAATTGGTCCCTAAAGTTATGAAAAAAGGGTCACGTTAGTCCTTCTATCAACTTCTCAGTCACGGTCAAACTAACAGTGCCCATATGGCACGTTATCTGCTGACGCGGACTCCACGGTGGAAAGCTGGACGACGATGTTTTGAATCAAAAGGATTGCAAAGCTTTCCAAAGGACCAAACGACGTCGTTTTATTCTTGAGAAATGAAGAGGCACCAACACTGCAAGTAACCGTGGAGACTCATTTTTTTCACTAAGTTATTGCATATGATTGGAAGACCATTGTTGACCTCCATTGGAAGCTTCGTTGAACGGTGAGGGTTGTCGAAGACGGTGGTTGCAGGGAAGGCAATCGAGCGTGGACTTTGAAGGTTGTCGAAAGGCTGGTCCTGTGGTGGTTAAGGGAAGTTCAAGTGTGCTGGTTTTCTTACATGCAGTAAGGTAAGTGTTTTTTTAGGAAATCTTCAATATTTGTGGTCCCCCATCACCTGATGTTGTCTATTCTTTGTTGGAGAATGGTCCCCCATGTGCGCTCCATTGTGAGTTATCATGGTTAGGGTTTAAAAAAAAATACCCATTTATGTATGTGGTCCCCTTCACTATCGGTTTGTAAAGTATATTGCCATTTTTTAGTGCATTGTGGTCACCAATTTTTTAGAGCATGCATAATTTGTAAAGGTGCAATTTTTTTCCACGTTATTGGCTTGTCCCCCCTCTCGGCAGTGATGAGTTTGATGTACATGGTTATTGCCATTTTTTAAATTGGTTTGTGGCCCCTGATGTTCGCATGAATTTATTGTAATTTACAGCCCTGTGTTGCTTTTTTTCCAGATGGATGAATACATAGTGATAAGGTATCATCATGGGGGTGTGTTGAAGAGAGATGATAAAGGGGTCCTAACCTATGTAAATGGCAAAGTGGTTGACTTACCTGAGATGGATGTTGACTTCGTCAACCTGTGTGACCTTGATACTCTGTTCAAGGGTTATGGGTATGAGACGTGTAAGCAAATGTTGTGGCTCATGCCAAACGCAACATATTTAGATGTAGGTTTAAGGCCTTTGAATACGGACGCTGATATTGTGGAGATGGTCAAGGCTGCATTGAGTAATGGCAATCTCATAGAAATTTATTTTGAAGATTGCATTGCAACCCCTGTCTATGTTTCACCGGAAGAAGTTATTGCACATGCACATGAGGGTGGCAGTGGTGGGAAGGAGGATGAGGGTGGCAGTGGTGGAGAGGAGGATGAGGGTGGCAGTGGTGATGGGTTGGAGGATGAGGGTGGCAGTTGTGATGGGTTGGAGGATGAGGGTGGCAGTGGTGATGGGTTTTCTATTGATTCAGAAGATAGTGTGGAGGATGAGGCATATAAACCTCCTCCACCTATGTATGATACAGAAACAGAGAGTGAAGAGGAGTGCAAGGGGAAGGGTAAAGCTGTCGAAAAAAAAAAAGCAAAAAAGGAAGAAAAAAAAGCAGGTTGAAGAGTTGGCAGGGGAAAATACAATGGAAGAGGATGAGAAGTCAATGTCGTTCGAGGAGGGTGGGTATGGGTATAACTCTGAAGAGTTGAACACGCCTCCTTCAAGTGGTGCTGAAGAGGATGAAAAGGTTGTCAATCCAAAATTTAATGTGCATGAGGAGTTTGGTCATGTGCCTCACTTGTAATTTCTACCAGTTGGCTTTTATTTGTAATGCACTACTGGTTTCTAGTTGTAGGAAGACAATTATATGTAACTGGTTATATTCTGTACATGCATGTTATGTGGCAGGGTTGATGAATGTGATAAGTTCATGTCCATTTTATGTTTTTTAACTGAGTTAGCTTGTTGTTGGTCATTTAGCTGCCATATTTGCATTCTGGTGCAGGTTTGTGCTGTGTTACTGATTAAACAGATCATGTCCAATTTTCTGGATGCAGGGACCAATTAGGACCCCGACAATCATTGTCAGGGACCAATTTGGACCCCTACATGCTGCATTTCTGATGTCATGCACTTCTATTTTGTTGATCTAGACTGCATTCAAAAGCATATAAGTCAGGGACAACAAGTGTATCTGATGTAATGCACTACTGTTTTTTGAAATGAGTGCTGCATTTTGTTGATTTGGACATCAACAACTCATGTCCTATAATTCTGGAATCAGGGACCAATAAGTGCCCCGTGTACTTTGTCAGGGACCAAAACGACCCCCGAGTAACATTGTCAGGGACCTAATTGGTCCTCGTGTTTTGCAATCAGTAACAAAATATGCATAACAGTATGCAACTTCTGTATCAGCAATGTCATGTGTCTATATCAGTAGCAATCTATATCTGTTTGTGATACAATGTAGCAATCTTTTATCCTTCAATCGATGCCTAACTATGCAATAGTCCATACTAAAAGAAGTTTAGCATCCAGTACAGCATTTGACCAAGGCACAAATATATAATGCCATAATATATTAAGGAATACATTCAAGGCTTTTTTATAATAGGCCATATGATAATACACACAAACAGATTTGAACTAACACATAATTTGTATAACAACAGGAAGGAGTACTCATTACAATTCACTGAAGGAAAAATACATTTGGGTCACTTGTTTTCACTTTTACCACACTAACAACAAACATACAGATCATGATCACACCAACACAAGCACCTAAGACCCTAGCTGACCTATCAACTGTCCTAATTTTTTTGTCCATCCTATCTAACTCCTCCACCATCTTCAGGTATACATCATTCAGTTTTCTTTCCTGCTGATGAAGCTTCATTCCTTGCTCAGTAATCTTCACATCTTGCTCTCTCATCATCATCTCCACATACTTCAACTTGAAGTTCATTTCAGCAACATCCAACTCCACAGTGTGAATTCTTGTTTCTTCCAGTTCCATGGGTTCATTACACATGTCATCTACCCATCTAAAAAAATCACAATAGGGCTTCTTCTCCTGAAAAAATAAACACCGTGGTTAGCAAGTTTTCCAACTCAATAAAGGGGCAGATTACAAATTCTTACCTTGAAGTTAGGACAGCCAAGGAAAGCCCTGTTTGGGTTCCTCTCAGTTTTGGAGGTATAGACAATACTTTGTCTCCCACATTTGCACCTCCAACCAGTGGTCCTTGCCATCGTTCTTCCCCCCATTGATTTACTCCCACTTGACCCCCCCATGCCAGAAGAAACACTCATCTTCTCCCACGCTTAGAAATCTGGTTGATGGCTTAATGTCTTTCGTCGAGTTTCAATCATCAAAGTGCAAACATTCTGGCGGCGTTTTGCTGTTTACAGATTTGCTCATCAATTTGGGGGATGGATTTTCCGGTTTAGGGTTCGATTGAAGGCATTTGGGTTTTTTTCAATTTTAGGGTTCATTATTTGGGTTTTATCAATTAATTGCATTCAAGTAAAACGACGTCGTGCTTTCCATGGGTGTCCACCGTCGTCGTCCAGCTTTCCATCGTGTCCACCGTGGAGTCCGCGTTAGCAGATAACGTGCCACATGAGCATCGTTAGTTTGACCGTGACAGAGGAGTTGACAGAAGGACTAACGTGGCCCTTTTTTCATAACTTTAGGGACCGATTTGGTACTTTTATATTGTCAGGGACTAAAATGGATTTCGCTAATATTGCTAGGGACCAAAAATGGTATTCACTCTAAAAGTTATTTTTAATTAAAGTTAAAAAAAAAGAATTAAAAGCTATTTGGTGATTATATAAAATTATTCTGAGATTTTTAAAAAAAGAGAAGATAAAATAATTTGTTACTAGAATAAATTATTAAGATAAAGTGTAAAATTGATAAATATAAATTTAAAATAAAGATAAAACTAAAAAATAAATATGAGAAATCTGAGAAACTGGTATATATCTTAAAAATAAGCTTATCTTAGAAGCTTATAATTTTTGCTTTTTTTATTCATTATAACAAACAATAAGAGCTTTTGTAAAATTATGTTTGGTTAAACTTCTGCTTATAATGAGAAGATAAATTAAAAGTAATACTTCACAAATAGGCATTAACTAGCTAAGGAACATTCAGGTGAAAAACGGCAAAAAAATTAAAATATTACTATTTTAATAAATAATTACGAATACATAGTTGTTTCGAAACTATCTATGAATCTATTGTACTCATTCACGCCCAAATAAGACGTGACTATTCACGCTCAAATTAGGCGTGACTCCCAAGACATTCACGCCTAATTTAGGCGTGAATCATCTGGTGTTGACACGTGGCAAAAAAAGTCAACTTACGAACCGTAAAACTTTGGAAAGCCATAACTTTTGACTCGGATATCCGAATGAGGTAATTCTTTTTTGATTCCACATAACTTTTCGAGATCTACGCAATGACATCTCATTTGATATATTTTATCTCTCACAAACATAATTCAAATTTGCAATAATTGTATTATATATGTATTACCAAAAATTATTATTAATAAGAAAAACAAAATAAAGATTTAGTTTGTGATTTAAACTCAAAAATCAATTTCAAAAATCTGTACTAATAAAGAAAATAATTAAATAAATATTCTAAACACTTGGTAGAATATTATATAAATTTGTAAATATTTTAATAATTAATTACGAATAAGTTGCCGTTTTGAATCTAATTACGAATATATTGCACTCATTCACGCCCAATAATGGTACTATAACATTAAATTCAAAATTTAAATAACCTCCAATAAGTTGATTGTATTTTGTATTTAATAGGAGTTAATTGTGTTTTGTATTTAACAGGGGCTGATTGCGTTGTGATTTTATGAGTTGGTTACTGATTGTCGCCAATTCAAATAAATTTGCTGGAGGTTATTTGAATTTTGAATTTAATGTTATAGGAGTTGATTGTGTTTTGTATTTAATAGGAGCTGATTGCGTTTTGTATTTAATAGGAAATTTGGTGCCATCTTTTTTATAGATGAGTTAATCCAATTTGGTGTCATCTTTATAGTATCATTGTTGCAAATTTGAATTGTGTTTGTGAGAAATAAAATATATCAAATGAGATGTCATTGTGTAGATCTCGAAAAGTTATGTGGAATCAAAAAAAGAATTATCTCATTCGGATACCCGAGTCAAAAGTTATGGCCTTATAAAGTTTTACATTAAACTATTAATTTTTTGTGCCACGTGTCAACACCAGACGAGTCACGCCTAATTTAGGCGTGAATGCCTTGGGAGTCACGCCTAATTTGGGTGTGAATAGTCACGCCTAATTTGGACGTGAATGAGTGCAATAAATTTATAGATAGTTTTGAAACAACTATATATTCGTAATTATTTATTAAAATAATAATATTTTAATTTTTTTGCCGGTGAAAAACAAAAAGATGCTTTTATATGCCATTTTTCAATTGTCAAAAGGATTGAAAGGAAGAAAAGAGAAAGAAATAAGAAGAACAACAATCATTATTTTATTTTATTTTGGAGTTAATCTAATTTTAATTATCTTTTTTAAACGAGTTGACTCCTCTCGGTATTTCTACAAATTTTGACTCTTTGAGTCGATTATGGGATTAATTCAGAGTGTGGGGCGGATCAGAGATAAAGATATTAAAACCCTTTCATTTCATTTTCACTTACTTAACTCTCTTGCTGTCAACTGAGTTACCACCATTTAATTACAATAATAATTAATTTAAATGATACAGAACTTATTTGAAAAAAAAAAAAAAACTTGTTTCATTAATCAGGAATTTGAGTTTGAACAAAAGCGATAAAATGTTGCAGCCGGAGAGCTACCGCTATATTTTATAATTATTCACCAAAATTGGAATGCGATGAGAGAAACTAAAAAAATAACATAGTTGTACACAAAAATAAAATAAAAAACAACATAGTTCATTTTCTTCTTGGTTAATCTTGCAAATTAAAAAAAAAAACTTCTTTTAATCTTTACTACCAATGATAAAAAAAATAAGCACAATGTTAGTTAAGTTTCGAGCTTTATTGATTTTTTTTTGGTCTATTTGGTCTCTAAATTTATAAAATTTCCACCAAGGTAGTTCATTTTGTACCTTACTTCAATCTATACAAAAAAAAAACTTAAAATGAATTTTATAACTTAATATGAATTTTATAAATTTAAGAATTAACTCATATTGTAATTAAATTAAGAAGTTAAATTATAATTAAAAATAATTTCATAGATCAAGTTACTAATTTACTTGCTGCAATCATTTTATTGCAAGAGTTTTACTTTTCACACTGAAATTTTACACAAATGTTAATTAAGATTTTCAGTACAAAAGAACTACAAAAATTTCTCTATCCGTTTACTGACATTAAATTAAGAACACACTTAACAAAACTAAATATATACGTTATAAAAAAACTACGTATTTAAAAAAAAAGTTTTATTTATAGTGAAAATAAAATTTATTTACAATATTATTTAATCATATTAGTCATATTATTAAATACATATAATCTTTTAAATAATGACTCTTTATTTAATGATGCTCAATATTAGGGGTGTAAATGAGAGAGATTATATCACATTTTAACTTAAATAGACTAAACCTATGTAAATTATTTTAAACCTGATTTAGCTTGTTAACGTGATACAAACCAAATTATAAATTTGGTCTGACTTGTTTTCTAAAAAACAAACAAGGTTTGGTTGACTCATTAAGACTATCACGCCTTAAAAAATAATACATTATACTCTGTAAATTATAGGTTATAATTATTTTGTACAATAGATGAACATAACCCAAATTATTGTTAATTTAATTACATAGTTGAAAATAAAAAACAATTAATCAAATCGAGTTGTATTACAAACTAATAAAAATGGAGAATGGGAATTTACTATAAGATATCCCCCAACCAACTTATATAAATTTTGCAAGAGAAATAATTAAATAAATAAAGGGAAACAAATAAAATAAATAAATAAAACACATAAACACATTCCCAACAAACAAGAACAAGATATATAGACACATACAATATCCATAAGCCTAATAATTATAGATATAAGGTACATTTTGATAATAACAAAAAGGCAACAACCTTGGTCAAGAGTAAAAAACATTAATCATGTGTAAGGATTGAAGATGATGTTAGAGCCACACAAGAAGATTAATGATATCAAAGTTGCAACAACATAGATGAGCTTTGAGAATAACATGGAGTCAAGAGCAATTCAATCAAGTCCAGCAAGGAATAATAAAAAAACTAAGGTAAAAGGCAACAAACCATGGACAATATCTAAGAAAAGATCAAATATCACAACAATGGTGAAAAAGAAGCAAAACCAACAAATTGTCAAGTATTGTCATATCCAACAAGTCAAAGCATCAAGTTCTAGTAAAGATCTAAAATCATATTTAAAATATATCTTTAGGACTTAGACTTATATATGAGAGTATATGGTAGATTGCATTGTGTTACAAAACATTCCAATTTTCGCAAACTCTTTGCAGTGAGGAGCGCCACTTCGTACCACTAGGCTACCTCACTTGTTGAATAAAATGAACCATTTAATATATTTATTATATAACCATTGCATTGAGGATATACAACATAGTAATTACTACTAGACTACATCAGGTTATTGTTTCAATTGCACCATTTAAAATATTTATTATATAATTAAGTATAAAATATAATGGTTCGCTTTTTCTACAGTTAGTTAACTTATCTACATTGAACTCAAAACGAAGTCATTTTAAGGGGAAAATCAAGGTATTTTTGTAATTATAATTTATTTCAGGATT
Organism: Gastrolobium bilobum; assembly: GCF_033153095.1. NCBI lineage: Eukaryota > Viridiplantae > Streptophyta > Magnoliopsida > Fabales > Fabaceae > Gastrolobium > Gastrolobium bilobum. The sequence goes on from NW_026900108.1 coordinate 89,896, forward strand.
ATAATAATCTTTTTCATTATAATTTTTAAATTTTTTAACCCAGAACGACATCATTTTAGGAGCGAATGTAGATAACTTATCTACATTCACTGTAGAAACATTAAAGCCAAAATATAAATTTATATATATATCTGGGTTATGCGGTTCAACCAGTAAGACACTGGTTGAACCATTGACCTAGTGACTCGGTATCTCGGCCGGTTCAATGATCGGTCCGGTTCTAATAACATTGATAACAATTATAAATGACTAATTTTGGAAAAAATCATTATATATACATTCTCAATAACTCCAAAACTAATTGGGCATCATTCCTACACATCTTAAGCATACTTTGATAGTCTTTACACTATCATTTTCATATTGTTTCATATCTTTCAAAAATCAAACATATTTGAGCTTATATTGTGAAAATCTATATACCTATAGTGATTCAAGTTGTATATCCACACTTTGAGAGTGCATATTTATTTCCAAACACTTCATCCTTTGTATTCTTGAGTTGAAAAGGTTGTGAGACCCATTGTCTTTGAGAGTACCTAAATACATAAGTAAATTTGGAGTGAAAGACATTCAAGAGCTCGAAGTCTTGGTAGGTTGTAGTGGTTTGTCAAGCACCCGTGAAACTTGACGAATAGTGAAAGAATTCATTGATCGACTTCAGTCTGGACGTAGGTCATAAGTGGTAGTGACTGAACCAGGATATATTGAGTTTGCATTTTTCTAAACTCTCACTCTTTATTTCTAGCACTTTAATTGCTTCTTCATAATTATGATATATTATATGTTATAGATTGTTTAAATGTATTAACTAGCTTTTCATATATTGAAGTTTGCTTAAAATGATAATTTAGAAACTAGAAGGGGATTTTTGTGAAATTTTTGTAATATTCACTTTATCCCCTATTGAGTATGAAAACCACATTCATAACAATAATATGTTATTTTTTTAATGAAAATTTTGGAAAGAAGCTATTTTGTCAAAAAAAAAGGTACAAGGAATAATGACTTACTATCAGATGTGAAAGTCTTGAGAGTTGATGATAAACTATGGATAGTTTGGAAGGCATGAGAAGTGGAGAAGGGGATGAAGAATAGCGAAATTTGGCAGAGAAGAGAAAAGTGGTGGTGACGAAAGAATTTCGGATAAGAAAAAATGTGTTTGTCATGTGAAAAAAGAAAAAATTATAAAAATTTAAAAATTGTATTCTATTAAAAAATAACAAGATATTATTTTATTAAAATAAAATATTATTTATTAAAAGATAAGAGTCGGACCTAGAAGCTTGAAAGTTAGATATTCTAAAATAGACTTAGTGCCTGTTTGGATCCTCTCTCTTTTTAAGCTAGAAGCTATTTATAAGCATGAGCTAGGCTGTTAATCACCAAGAGACAAGAGGTATTCATTGTAATCCTTGTTATATTCAAACTACACAACATTGGTGCTATTATATAGCAAACCAATTGAAGAATACAAAGAGAGACACTCAATGTGGGACTTCTATATTATGTACAGCAACACTCCCCCTCAAGCTGGAGCATATAGATCGTATGCACCAAGCTTGTTACATATCTGGTCTATCCTAGGTCCTTTCAAAGACTTAGTAAATACATCAGCTAATTGATCATTTGAGTTGACAAAACGAGTGACTATATCTCCTGAGAGAACCTTTTCCCTAAGGAAATGACAATCTATCTCAATGTGCTTAGTCCTTTCATGAAACACTGGATTTGAAGCAATATGCAAAGCAGCTTGATTATCACAAATGAGAGATGTTGGGCCAGTGTCTCCAAACTTGAGTTCCTTCAGTAGCTGTTTTAACCAGATGAGTTCACAGGTAGCTGTGGCCATGGAGCGATATTCTGCTTCAGCACTTGATCTAGCAACTACACTTTGCTTCTTACTTCTCCAGGAAATCAAGTTATCTCCAACGAATACACAATACCCAGAAGTGGATCTTCTATCAATAGGAGAACCTGCCCAATCAGCATCTGAGTATCCTACAACTCTGGTATGACCTTTGTTTTCATAGAGAAGACCTTTGCCAGGAGCAGTCTTGATGTACTTGAGGATGCGGATTACTGCATTCCAGTGAACTTCACAGGGAGAATTCAAGAACTGACTTACTACACTGACTGCAAAGAAAATGTCTGGTCGAGTAACTGTGAGATAGTTTAGTTTCCCAACCAATCTTCTATACCTTTCTGGATCAGAAAATAGCTCCCCCTGATTTGGTAAAAGCTTGACATTTGGATCCATAGGAGCATCAACGGGCTTAGCATTTAACAATGTTGTTTCCTCAAGAATATCCATAGCATATTTTCTCTGTGATAGTACAATGCCATCTTTGGATTGGGCCACTTCTATCCCTAAGAAATATCGGAGTCTTCCAAGGTCCTTTATTTGAAAATGATGGCACAAATGTTGTTTTATCTGAGTTATGCCATGAGTATCATTACCTGTAATGAAGATATCATCAACATATACTACCAAATAAATAGAACCTGAATCAGAGTGTCTGTAAAAGACTGAGTGATCAGCCTCACTTCGAGTCATGCCAAACTGCTGCACAACAGTGCTAAACCTTCCAAACCAAGCCCGGGGATACTGCTTTAGACCATACAAGGATCTTCGGAGACGACAAACTAGGTTAGACTCCCCCTGAGCAACAAACCCAGGAGGTTGCTCCATATAAACCTCTTCCCGAAGATCACCATGGAGGAAAGCATTCTTTATGTCCAGCTGATACATAGGCCAGTGATGAATGGCTGCCATAGTAATAAAGAGGCGAACAGAAGTCATTTTCGCCACGGGAGAAAATGTGTTACCATAGTCAAGGCCAAATATCTGAGTATAACCTTTAGCCACCAAGCGGGCCTTAAGACGGTCCACCTGACCATCCGGACCAACTTTAACCGTGTATATCCATCGACAACCAACAACAGACTTCCCAGAGGGAAGGGGAACCAGATCCCAGGTACCACTACTCTGAAGTGCACTCATCTCATCAATCATGGCCTGTCGCCAACCAGAATGTGATAACGCCTCACCTGTAGTCTTAGGAACAGATACAGAAGAAAGAGAAGAGAGGCAAGCAAAATAGGATGGTGAAAGACGATGATAACTCAAATTTATTAAATACCTGGGAGGGGGACAAGAATCACGAGTACCTTTCCGGAGTGCAATGGGCACATCAATGTCAGACGGAAGGATCGGAGCTGCCGGAGGAGATGATGACGGAAGTGAGTCCACAGGAGCCTCAGTAACAAAAAGGGCATACTCGGTGGGGGCAGGGTTCTGGGGAACAGGGGGACGTTGCCGACGATGATAGACCTGGAGGGGGGGAACAGGGGCGGGAACAGGGACGGGGACATCGAAAGAAGGAGATGGTGAAGGTATATAGTGAACTGAAACATGTGGTAAAGGTAGCTGAGTAGCAACATAATCACTGGGATGGGAGGAGGAGTCAAAGAATGGAATAGACTCAAAGAATGTAACATCCGCCGAGACAAAGTAACGACGAAGACTAGGAGAATAACAACGATAACCCTTTTGTGAGCGAGGGTAACCCAGGAAAATACATTTATGTGACTTAGCAGATAACTTGTCAAGACCAAGACTGAGATTATGGACAAAACAAGTAGAACCAAAGATGTGAGGAGTGAGTGGGTACAAAGGTTGATGGGGAAACAACACAGAATGTGGTACCTGATTATGAAGTACGGAGGAAGGCATCCGATTAATGAGATAACAAGCTGTGAGGACAGCATCGCCCCATTACTGGAATGGGATATGACCATGTAACAAAAGTGTCCGAGTAGTCTCAATTAGGTGACGGTTCTTGCGTTCAACAACCCCATTCTGTTGAGGGGTGTGTGAACATGATGTCTGGTGAAGGATGCCGTGAAATGAAAAGAAGGTTTGAAACTGATGAGACAAGTATTCACGATCATTGTCACTTCGAAACACCAAATTGAGTAAGGATTTCATTAAAGAACTTGTTAAAAATAGAAAACAATTCAGACCGATTTTTCATTAAAAATAACCAAGTACATCGAGAATAATCATCGATGAAAGTGACAAAATATCTGTACCCCATAGTGGAAACGGTACGACTAGGACCCCAAATATCTGAATGAACTAAAGCAAAAGGAGACGAAGACCGACGACTGACACGATCGGGAAACGAACTACGAGTGTGCTTCCCTAACTGACACGACTCACAAGACAAACTAGATAAATTTGAGAAACGTGGGACCATCTTCTGGAGCTTAGCAAGATTTGGATGACCCAACTGAGCGTGGATAGTAAGCGGAGAATCCACAACAGAGCACACTGGAACAGAAGTTGAAAGCTGATAAAGGCCATTGGACTCAGATCCGACGCCAAGTGTCCTCCTCGAGCTCCGATCCTGCAAAATGACAGACTCTTTAGTGAAAGAAATAATACAGTCAAGGGATTGAGTCAAGCGACTAATGAAAATAAGGTTGAAAGGAGAATGAGGAACATAAAGCACATTCGCAATGGGAATAGAAGGAAAAAGGAGAACAGTGCCAATCCCTTGGGACTGAACCAGTGACCCATTAGCCATAGTGATACTGGGCAGGGGACCAGACGTACAGAGAGAGGTAAATAAAGACTTATTACCAAAAATATGGTCAGATGCACCAAAATCGAGAATCCATGGACCAAGAGAGGGCGAGTGAGAAACACTAGCAAAGGAATTACCCGTGTGTGCACTAGAGGCAGTGGTACCAGGAGGTGGCTGTGATCCAGCAATCAAGGCAGAGTCCGAGGCAGGAACAGTAGTCTGAGCAAAATGAGTGGAGCGAGGAGGGTGACCGTGAAGATCCCAGCAACGATCAATAGTATGGCCCGGCTTTTTGCAATGAGTGCAGAGAAAGCGTCTCGTAGAGGGTTTGCTTCCACGTGCAAAACCCTTGGAGACAAGGGCAGATGGGTCAATTGAAGAGGGAGCAGATACTGCAGGCTCCATAGAAGTCTTAGGTGGAATGCGAAGCAACGTAGACCAAACAGAGTCCAGCGATGGAACCAGCAACGAAAAGCAAAGAACCGCCTGTGAATAGTGACTAGCAAGGGAAAAGACACCGTAGGAAGCCGAAACGAAGTCGAAACAACAAAGTGAGGACATATCCAAGTGCGCAAGGAGAAGACGAAGGGAACCGTGGTGGTCCGACGGCCAACCGGAGTGGGACGCGCCGCTGCAACAAAACGGGTTGCAGCCGCTGTTTGACGCGCGTGAGAGCGCGTGTAGGAGGATCTGAGGATGGGTCCTGGACAGAAAGGAGCGCCTTCTCGTGGCGATCAGATCGATATGGGTTTCACCGGAAAACTCGCCGGAGATGGCGGTCAACGGCGGTGGACGGAGGTCAACGGCAGTGGACGGCGGTCAACGACAGTGGACGGCGGTCAACGACGATGGATAGTGGTGCCTAATGGCGGCAGTGATCAGACAGGTCCGTAGACGATATATGGAAGCCGGAAACTGACAGATATGATTATTTCCGGGGAAAGAAAAAAAAATATTTTACTAAGCAGACAGTGGTCCACCGGAAAAAAAAAAGCGCGGATTAAGATTCCTCTTGTTAGGCTCTGATACCATGTTAATCACCAAGAGACAAGAGGTATTCATTGTAATCCTTGTTATATTTAAACTACACAACATTGGTGCTATTATATAGCAAACCAATTGAAGAATACAAAGAGACACACTCAATGTGGGACTTCTATACTATGTACAGCAACATAGGCCAATCAGGTTTTGGAAAAAATTCTTATAATTAAAAGCTTTTTTTTTTATAATGAAGAAAAAAGCTGAAAACTAAAAGCTCCTAGGAGAAGCTTTTTTTTAAGCTCTTATCTGTTTTTCTTGAATTATGTGTTTTTTTTAAGATGAAGAGTGATAAAGATAGAGAGAGATAATTTTCGTGAAATATGTGCTTTTAAATAATTTTTAAGCTAAATTTTTTATGTAATTTTCAAACAGCTTTTAGTTTTTTTTTATAAGCTCTTTTTTTTAGCTTTAGCTTATAAGTAGCTTATAACTTAAAAAATAAGAGGATCTAAACATGCTCTTAATTTCTAAACGAATCTTTTAACGAGACCTATACTATTTTAAAATGGGTATATATATATACATACAGACAATAAACCAAATTTAAATTAAAATAAAAATTACAAAAATCTTCAATAAAACACAATACAACGAAGATACATAAAAAAAGGCAATTACAAAGACAAAAATCACTGCAAGTCTGTTGTGGCTGTGAGCCTGTGAGTGAAAGTGAAGAACAGCAAGAAAAAAGACACACTCAAAAAATAGAAAGTACGAGACCCTGAAATTAATAATTACTATAAAATAAAAAATAGTAAATATAATCCGTTTGGTCTGACTCTTCCATCTCTGAAATTTACTTACTAAACACAACTAATTTGAGTTAATTTAGATGAACCCACAGGAATAAAATTCTTCCGGTTTAAACTTGCACGCTGGCTCACACTAAGAGGGGTTAGGTGATGAATCTATTTAATAATGTTTTAGACAAATCCGGGTAAGGATAACGGACTATCCACAACCCGAACCAAGAGTGCGTTGTTACAATTCGGTGCACGTTAGCACAGCCCCCTCGATTCTCTCAATATAAAAAAGACTGAATCAAAAAGTACGCATATTTCTCTCTCTTCCACTCTTTGTAGCTGCTTCTGCTTCAGCTTCTGTTTCTTCTTCCAAAATGGCGGCTGCAACGTCGTGCTCTCCGGCAATCTCCGCCGCATCCGAAACCCTAGCTAAACCGGTCACCAGAAGCTTCGCTACCACCAACCTCGCATTGCAACCTTCATCTTCGAAGCTCGGCTTCAAATCCCTAAGGCTTCGCCGATGCGGCGCAGCCTACGGCAGCCCAGCCCTCGGAGCTCGCATGGTGTCGGCGCCGGCGATAAAGCCTCCCGCTTCGCTCGATTTCAGCACATCCGTCTTCAAGAAGGAGAAGATTAGCCTCGCCGGACACGATGAGGTTTTCTTTCTCTTCGAATGCTTTCTCACATTTCCATAATTACGTGAATGTTAAACTTGTTTCGATTATTGTTTGGATTAATTTCAGTACATCGTAAGAGGAGGTAGGGATTTGTTCCATTTGTTGCCGGATTCTTTCAAGGGGATTAAGCAGATTGGTGTTATCGGGTGGGGATCACAGGTAATCAACAAATTCTATTTAAATGATTTAAATTAAGTTAAAATGTTATAAGCACACATTTAAAATGTGTATTTTCAAGTGAATATGATTATTAACTAGTCACTGTATTTATCAGGGACCTGCTCAGGCTCAGAATATACGGGACTCACTTGCTGAAACAAAGTCTGATATTGTGGTCAAGGTCTGAATGTGATTTTGGTTTTTGTTTGTTGATTTGTTCAGTGTCTTTTTATAGTATATTTATAAATATTGATTAATATATTAGTTACTATGTATTTTATGCACGTGTAATATTTTTGTCTCAGGCACTGCATGGATTTGTTTATGTAACCAAATGCAGTTGCGTTAGTTTTACTATTCCCGCCAATACTAGACGTTTGTATCTTGTGCAACTGGTTCTTATATATACCAGCTTGTATTCATTCAATGAGAACTTTTCAGTTTCATTTGCTTTATCGATTTGTAATATGGTATCAGAGCTCATCTAGAGCTCTGGTATCCAAATCCTTTCCTCTATTCTCGTCTATCCTTTCTCCGTGAGTTTTCTCAGCAAGATTCTCTTTCTTTGACATGGCAAATCAACCAGAAAATCTCAATTCTCTTTCCAATCCCTATTATCTCCATCCTAATGAAAGTCCATCGTTGGTGTTAGTATCTCAGCCGATGAATGAAAAGAATTTTCATACTTGGCAGAGATCAATGCGCATGGCGTTACTCTCCAAAAACAAAATCGGATTTGTTGATGGAACTATCACCAAACCGAATGCAGATGATCCTCTATTTGGAGCTTGAGAGAGGTGTAATACGATGGTGGTTTCTTGGCTACATAGATCCATCACAGAATCAATTGCTCAATTAGTTATGTGGATGGACAAAGCAAACTATGTATGGAAGAATCTCCAAGATAGATTTTCTCAAACAGATGTTTTTAGAATCTCAGATCTTCAAGCTTCAATAGGGAGATAGGTTCGTTTCTGACTATTTCACTCAGTTAAAAATTCTATGGGATGAACTTGAGAGTCTACAACCTGTGTCTTGCCATCATGTACATGTAATGCGAATCTTTGACCAAATGGGGGGTTTTTACCCCTTTAATTTCCCTATCTGGTATTCAATTCCCGATATTTACCAATAGGGGTCATTTAGTACCTGGGGGGGGGGGGGCAGCGGGTTTGAGTCTCGCACCCGTTCCCTGCGGAACAATGTGTTTTTTTTTTTTTTTTCCAGGTGAGTTCCATGACCCCTCCCTTGGGAACTCACACAGGTGTGCCAAGTGGCACAATCCCATCTTTTAACTCATTCCTCCTTCCCCGTTCATTCATTCAAATACTAAACACTACTCATTAACCACTAAACATTATGTAAAATAGTAATTTCTAAATTACAAAATTACTATTTAGATGAATAGTAATTATTCCCCGTTTATTACTATTTTTACTGTAACAAAATTATTCCTCGTTTATTACTATTTTTACTCAAATTTTTTTACTATAAATTAGTGATATTTTTTACTGCAACAAAATTTTTACTGCATAATTTTGTAATTTTGAAATTACTATTTTTACTGCATAGTAATAATTTTGTTGTAGTAAAAATATGTTAATTAATATTTCGACTTTTTTTTTGGTAAACAATATTTAATGAATTAGTGAATTATTGTTATAATTTTTTAAAATTAATTATTTTTTATTACTCTAATATGGGCATGTGTAATTAATAATATGTAAAGATTTTACATAATGCTTATTGGTTAATGAGTCGTGTTTAGTATTTTAATGAATGAACGGAGAACAAAGAATGAGTGAAAAGCTAGGATTGTGGCACTTGGCACACCTGTATCAGTTCCTCGGGGGGCTCATGGAACTTAGCTGCAAAAAACAAAACATTGTTTTGGGGGCGGGGGGCAAACCCACTGCCCCCCGCGGTACTAAACAACCCCCATTGGTAATACCGGGAATCGAATACCAGATAGAAAAATTAAATGGGTAAAAACCCCCTATTTGGTCAAAAAGCCTATGTGATGCTTCAACACAAATCAAGAATGCTTATGAAAGAGATTGTGTTATAAGGTTTCTCAAGGCACTGAATGTTCAATTTGAACATGTACGAGCTCATGTGGTGCTTCTTGACCCTTTACCTTGCGTAAACAAAGTCTTTTCTCTCATTATTCAACAGGAATGAAAGACGTTTGAAACTAGGAGTCAGTGGAGCCAATGAGCCACAATCATTCATCAATGTCACTGAGCAACAAAAGTCAAATAATCAATTTCATGGACGATCACCGCAACAAATTTGCCCTAGCTATGGGAGAGGACGTGGAAGTAATTTTTGCACGTATTGCAAACCAACCAACCATATGATCGAGACCTGTTATCTCAAACATGGATTTCCACCTGGATACAAATCCAAGAAACCACTTACAACAAACTTTGCTTTTCATGAATTTGATGATGAATTTCATGACATAGTTGACAAACAAGAACCTGATGTCAACCTTACCTTTTTAAAAGAACATTAGCAGGAGGCAGGAGCTACTGGAACTTTTGCAACGTTCAAAGCAAAATCATTCAACAAATATAGTGCAGACTTCTGCCTTAAACATTGATAGCACACCATCAGGTATTGATCCAACTCGTTGGATTTTGGACATTTGGTGCTACTGACCACATCACGTACATAGCTTTCGTTTTTTCGTGTTTCCAGCCTATAAAGCCCACACACATCACCCTTCCTAATGGTGCCCAGATCCACTACTCATTCTGGCAATGTACATCTATCAAACTCCCTAATTCTAAAGAATGTTCTTTATGTGCCTTCATTTCATGTTAATTTGATATCAGTTACCAAGCTCTTACGAGATACTCACTGTTATATTCTTTTTCGTAATATAACATGTCTCATTCGACGGATTTCAACCAACCAGACAATTGGTTCAGCTAAGCAAATCGAGGGATTATACATCCTGCAACAAACACATGAGTGTCCTGTCAAAGATAACTCCTGCAATAAGGTGTCTTTTGATTCTTTGATGATATGGCACCAAAGACTTGGACACCCATCCCAACCAATATGTCTTAAGCATTTTCCCTTTGTTTCTTGTAATAACATTAACCCTTGTGATGTCTGCCATTTTTCTAAACAATGAAAACTACCACATTTGTCTAGCACATCTAAAGCTACTGCTCCTTTCCAACTAATACACAGATATTTGGGGTTCAATTTCTTATATTTCTTCACATGGTCATCGTTACTTTTTAACCATTGTAGATGACTTTACAAAATTCACATGGCTATCCTTTTAAAAGACAAAAGTGAAGCACGTACAAATTTAAAGTACTTCTTTTCTTATGTTGAAAACCAAATTCAATCCTCTATGAAAATAGTTAGGAGTGATAATGGAGCATAATTTCTATTGTTCCAAAGGGGTAGAACATCAACGTTATTGCGTTGAATCACCTTAACAGAATGGGGTTGCAGAACGTAAACACTAGCACATTCTTAATGTAGCTTGTTCTCTATTTTTTCAAGCCAACTTACCCTTAAGCTTGTGGTGTTATGCAGTTTCCCATGCTGTTCATCTAATCAACCGCCTATGTACTCCAAATCTCAATAATAAAACACCCTTTGAGCTGCTATACAAAAAACCTCCTACTCTTATACATCTATGAGTGTTTGGCTGTCTTGCCTATGCCACTACTCTTTAATGTCATCGAACTAAATTTGATCCTCGAGCCCAGAAAACTGTATTTCTTGGATACAAACAAGGTACAAAAGGATATATCTTGTTTAACCTTTCCAATCGCAATATTATAATATCCATAAATGTGATCTTTTATGAAAGTTCCTTTTCTTTCATCCCCGCACTTGATTTATCATCCAATCTAGCTCTAGAACTTAAAGAAATCCCTGAACATATTCCTAGCTGTGATATTGACCTTTCAGAACCTACCCTTGCCCCTCAGGCCATTGCTCCCATTGCACTAAACCCAATCATTCCTCAAGTTTCAATACCAGAAGCCAACCCTCAACAAACTCAAAATATTCAACTCAGACGTTTGTCCAGACCTCATATTGCAACAAAATATTTTCAGGATTTTCATGTGTCTCTATTGATTGCTTCTGGCACCAATGCAGTCTCAGCCTCTCAGGTTCTTCTCCTTTTACTGTTTATCCACTTTCTATGGTACTATCTTATAACCAATGTTCTTTTGTTTACAAGAACTTTTGCCTCAATGTTACTTCTTGTATTGAACCTAAGTTATACTCCCAAGCATCTAAACACGAATGTTGGAGGAAAGCCATGTGTGAGGAAATAACACCTCTAGAACAAAACCATAAATGGTCCATTGTTGATCTCCCTCCCATTACCACACCCATTGGGTGCAAGTCGGTTTATAAAATCAAACACAAGGTAGATGGCTCAATAGAACGTTACAAGGCAAGATTGTTTGCCAAAGGCTACACTCAAGTTGAAGGCATTGACTACCTTGATACATTCTCCCCAGTTGTGAAACTCATTACTGTCAGAATACTCCTCTCTATTGCCACAACGAAAGGATGGATACTAGAGCAACTAGATGTGAACAATGCTTTTTTGCGTGGAGACTTACACGAAGATGTATACATGATGCTTTCCCCAGGCATCACTCCTGAAAAATCAAATCAAGTTTGCAAGATGCAACGTTCCTTATATGGCCTTAAATAGGATAGCAGTCAATGGAATGCTAAACTCACCACTTCACTCTTTTTTCTGGGGTATGTTCAATCTGAAGCAGACCATTCATTGTTGGTAAGAAAACACAACAATTCTTTCACTGCCTTTCTCATATATGTCGATGACATAGTACTAATAGGAAATGATGGAGATGAAATTCAATATTTTAAATGTCACCTGACCATCTCTTTAAGATAAAGGATCTGAGGTCCCTTCGGTTTTTCTTGGGACTTGAGGTTGCTAGTTCGAAATCAGGTCTCATTCTCAACCAACGAAAGTATGCTCTAGAATTGTTGTCCAATGCAGGCCTCCTTGCTGCTAAGCCAGCCATGAAACCAATGGATCCCTTTCTCAAACTACAGAAAGAACAAGGCACCCCTTTTCATGATGCAACAACTTATAGAAGGCTTGTTGGTCGACTGCTTTACCTCACCACCATAAGACTAGACATATCATTTCCAGTTCAACAACTTAGTCAATTCAAGGCTAATCCAATGGATATTCACTACAAAGCTGCCACCAGAGTCCTTCAATATATCAAAGGTTCACCTAGTAAGGATTTATTCTTTCCATCTGACAACAATCTTCACCCATCTGCTTTTTTCTGATTCGTATTGGGCATGTTGCATAGACACTAGACGCTCCATGTCTGGTTTTTGTGTTTTCCTAGGCCCAA
>NW_026900108.1:107500-135615 GCF_033153095.1 Gastrolobium bilobum
TTGCTTGCTTTAGAAACAAGCTTTTATCCTAAGCTTTAATCTATTATTGAGCCAATATTGTGCTTTTATCCTAAGCTTTAATCTATTATTTGGTTGAAATTTTTTGACGAAAAAAAAAAATGATATTCCGTAGAAAACTATTGTCTCAATTTTCGACGGAACAAGAATTAATACCAAATTTTGTATTGCACCTGGTAAACAAATATAATAAAAGCAAATAACATATTAAAATCATATCATCTTAATACAATTAAATGTACAAAAGTTTCTGTCATATACTAATCAAAAGAGTCTTATATATACAAAAGTCTGTGGAACCAATGCACTCTATGTAAAGAATATAAAGGTATAACGATTTTGATGATAACAAACAAGCAGGGAAAGAAAGCTTTAAGTGCAACAATAAAAAAGAAGCTTAGAGAATCAATCAACATCTATCAAGTCCATCAAGTCAATGAACAAAGTTTAAAGAAGATCAATACTCAAGCTTCAAGAGAAGACTCTAAGTCCAAGCAACCTCAAAGTAACATATCTTAGGACTTAGAATTATTTGAAAGGGAAATTGACTTCTTGTGTAAACAAATCTCAAAGCATTTTTCAAATACATGCATTAAATCGTTGTTTGACATTTAAATTCATTCATAGCATGAAAATCTAATTTTAAATGTTTATCAAATGATTAAAGTATTTGAAACTGATTTAGATCATGAGAAAACCATTTTGGGACGGAATCCAACCTTTTAACAGGTTGGTAATCGATTACCCCAGCAATGGTAATCGATTACTGTTCATGGTAATCGATTACCCACCTCATGGTAATCGATTACTCACTGTGCAGAAGACAAAAATAATGGCCATAAAACGGTTAGTTTGTGAAAATGGTTGAATAAACACCCATGGGGGGACTCTAAATAAGAATCACTATTCCATTGATTAAATACTTTTTTTTATCATTATTCTTCATTTAAATCATATTACTTGCTTATTCTCATCCATCTTGATCATAAATATTCTTTGAGCTTTATTCTTGTGAAACACCTCTATTTGATTTCTTGAATACTTAGGGAAGTGAACCCTTTACACTCGAGAGATCACCAAATTCCTAAGAAAATTTGGAGTGAAAAATTGTAAGGCATCAAGAGTCCGAACTCTTGAAAGATTGTAGTGGTTTGTCAAGTACCCTCAAGCTTGATAGCTAGTGAAAAAGTTTGATCGAGCGACTTCAGTCTGGACGTAGGTCACGGTGGTGGTGACCGAACCAGGATACATCTAGTTTGCAATTTCTCTAACCTTAAACTCCTTACTTTAGTCTTGAAATTACATTTTTAGACTGTGTTTATTTATTCGCTTGCTTACTTTATTGATCACACACTTGCTCCTACACTTAGATTTTTTCTTTTTAAACCATTTTCTTGAATCACTCTTTAAAATATCATAGGAGGCACTTTGCGAAAAGATTTTATAAAACTCAATTCACCCTCCTCTTGATATTAAAGCCACTTGTCCAACAAAGTCTATGTCATATACTAATCAAAAGTGTCTTATATGTACAATAGTCCATGTCATATACATCCAAACAATATTAACAAAATTTATGCAGCTGGATGATCTTCATGATCATGGTCATCACCTAGGTCCTGAGACGGGGACTGAGTCTCATCATCATCCTCATTATATACTAATTCCATAGGAAGCCTTCGTATAAGCCTCTCCATTTGTTCTATTCGCCTCTGCATTATAGACATGAGACTATCCTATTGTGCATCCCTTTGCTCTTGCTGTGCAACTGCAGCCTGCAACTGCATAATCAATGTGCGCATCCTGTTATGCTCTTGCTGAGACACCCCAAGCGGTAGCCTGCTAAAGAACCGAGATTGCTTATATGCTCTTGCCCGTATACCTAAATCGTATACTTTTCCTTTACGATTAACCCCACTAGCCGCCTGCAAGATTAATTCATTATCTGTGGCGGCACTGCTAGTATCCTCTCTTGGAGTGATCTGATTGTCTCTCTATTCCCTCATTCTCGTAAAGCCATCCTAAAATTTACGTAGAAGGTATGTGATGTGTTAAAGTCAAGTGCATTAAAACTAATCAGCTTTCAAAATTTATTAATAATGTAAAAATCAATAATACTCACAGATATTGCCTTGGCTTTGTCATTGCACCACCTATCAGTATCACGGTCATCTTTAGATATGTGTGTTTGCTTGAACATAACCCAATCCAAAACGGATGAGTCTCTGACCCCATTTACCTGCTGCGTGATATGAAACATAAAATAATAGATTATAATACACTTAGTATAAAAAGGCTTATCATTTTAATTACAAACAAGCATATGCAAGTATAGGATGTATGCATAGACGTTTACAAACTATATTGTTATCAATCCAAAGCAAAGTTAATTGTACACTGTATTACAATTGTTAGTTATACGTTGATGAAAATCAACTTACAAAATATTGTTACACTATTGACCAACTATATATGATTGAACGGTCTCCCCTTTAGCATATATTCTAAGTACGTAAATATATATTAGAAATTACGGATTACAGTTGAATATAATAATACCTTGCTTTGGTATTAAAGGAACTTTAGGGACTACTGTGACCATGGCTTACTATATGAAGTTAACTATATATGTTAGGAATTATTTATTAACCGAGATTAAGCTATAATGTACCATTATATAATATATAGTATAAAAAGTTGATCACTCCAACAAGAACAGGTTATATTCGAAAGTATCATTTACACATGCCCAAATTAGTTTATGAGCTTTCACACGAAACCCTGATATATCCAATATTACAATCCTATATTAATATAAAACACCGAAATTCCCAAAACTACCTCATTCCCAGGATATATTAGTATGGGCCTACAAACATAATTTGCAGGGTTATTAGAGATGGAATATTATAATTACTCATGGATAAACTTAGGTGATATACAATGCATCATAATTATGTTCGTAAAAATGCGTTATGTTACCCAATAGCGTATTTACCCTTCTATGCTTGAAACATAGGTAACTTTGAGAATTTCCCCTTCTCCACACTTATATACTAAGTACTAAATAGTATATACGAATCATTTGGTAATAGGTGCACAAATATATAAACTTTATGAATAAGTCCAACAGGATATTGGTATGTACTTTTGCCGGAAATTCTATTAGATAATTTACCATCCTTAGGATACATTTCTAATAAATCATACGGGTACTATCCATATGCATTAATTTTCATTTACATTACATCAGCTATCAATTAGGCAGTGGAGATAAATGACTATTATATAATCCAAGAGCTAATATTGTAATATGAATCATACATTTACAAGTTTGATACTACGATAAAGTATCAAAGTATGAATTTCCTTTGATGCATACACTACAAAAAACATTTTAAAAATGTGGCAAAATTGAACAAAAAATGTGGCTAAATCAAACTACCACACTTTTGACAAACGTGGCTAATCCTGGCGTGGCATTTATTTAGCCACATTTTCCTTCTCACTTTGCTACTGCTGTCATGAGTGTGGTAACATTATTTTAGCCACGAATTTTTTGACATTAGCCACATTACAAATGTGGCTAATTTATAGGAAGAGAATAAAAAAATGTCAATTTACAATAGGAGCATTTACACAGCTTCCTGCATAACACCAATAACTTCAATCATGCATTCATTGGTTAATCAATAAAATATCAGACAATGTTACCAAAAAAATAATAAAATAAAATAAAATATCAGGACGTTACCAAAAAATAAAATAAAATAAAATATCAAACTTCAAATTGCCACTCCTATAGACCACACTCTACAGTTGGTTGTGGTCCCTTGGAACTATAACCAGCATTACCACCACCTATAGTGATTTTCCCACTTATAACCTTAACTAACTCAACATACAGAGCCTAAAACTGATTATAGAAAGATAATCAACTAAGCAAAGCTATCATATTCAAATTAATAATTAAGTTGAGTAGGGAGCTAGGACATAAGCATTCAAGCGAAATCTGGAGATCTGCAGGTGTAGGAGTTGAGACTAAGCTCCAAGGAAGTACGAGAAACGTTCTTGAACCCATCTTCAGTCTGATACCAGCCACCACCATAGTTAGAAGAATTCGAATTGAGGTTGTAATAGCCATGGATATCCTCACCGTGCATAGGGAACAAAGGGAGGGTTTCAATCTCAGGGGCACTATCATCTTCTTGTTCTTCAAGGGTTTCTTCAGTTGTCCTTATTTTGTCAAAGAAAGTGGCATAGGCTGAGGAATAGGGGTCCACGCCAACCCATCCCAAGTTGTGGCTTATGGCACTTCTAACATGGCCACTGCTACCTCCAGCTGATATTGAGCAGTCCTAACAAAAGGGTTCAAAACAAATGAAGGATCATGAAAACTTGATTGAAATGCATGCTTCAAACTATCTCAACTTGGCCGAGGATCATAGTGATTTTCCAATTTTACAACAAAAGACCGAAGATTGTGACAGTATGCCAAATTGTTTAAACTAACCAAATGGGTTTCTTCTTGTATTTGAAAAAGAATTTGGAGTTATGGGTGTCACATATCCCCCATACGACTATTGAATGGTGTCTAGAGATCCAAAGCCAGTTTTGTCACTATTGAAGTTGTCAACACTTTGTGATCTACAAAATATTATAAAACAATTACAAATAAGAGACTTTTTTTATTATCATATAATTAGAATAAAATGAACTTTTTTTTTTCTTAATATCCCTTTTTTAGGTGCCATTTCTGATACTAAGAAATTACATGTCCATTTTTTTTGTTGAATATCTACATGTCCATTATTTTAAATAAAGAGAAACTAGCTTGGTGACCTGCTTCATTGCTTATAATCCAGTGACTATACTAGAAAGAATCCAAAATAATATCAATAGGATTTACCTAGTATGTTGCTCCTCATTATTAACTTGATCAAAGTACACACCTGAGAGATGAACTAGAAATAACCATGACAAGAGCTAATAAACATAAAGTCTTCAAAGGAAACAAAAGATAACAAGGACAATACCAGTAGGAACTCCAAATGCAAAGGGAGATCATGGAGGAACTGGGGATCCATAACTTGTGGACTTAGGCACCATTGCATCTAAAGACCCAAGGCTTGAAGCATGCATTAGTCCTGTTCTGGTTGATACAGCAAGCAACAGTTCACCGTGCAAAGATAGGAAACTGTATATAGACAAGTACCACCAAATCTTGAAGATTAGAACTATTTATTGGCTTCATTTAAAGATGTAAATTAGAACACTAGCCTGATAACACTGCAGAGAGAGAATATGATGAAAGCTTTTAATTCAAGCTAAGCAAGACATGCCAATGAGGTTGTTTGGAGCAAATTTCATAAAAGGAAGAAAACGGAAAGAAAACAAGAGGATGATAGCAATAAGAACAAAAAAAAATAAAAAAGTCAGTGCCTGACTCACCCAAGATGCTCCTAATCTCATCCTCACTGTAAATGTCTCCAAATGCCTTTAGCTTCACCATTAAAGGTGGAAAATCCCCACATGTAACTTTGTCATTCTGATTCTTTAAAGAGACAAACTTCAACAACAGAAAGAGGGACCACATAGATAAAAAAACACAAAGCATGTAAGACGCCAACATTCAAAGCATAAAGCATGTAAAACACATCTGTTCCAACTAATACTTTTTTGCTATTAAACCAATGTAAATGAACATCCACCAATTGCACGAGCTGCAACATGATACTCTGTAGCTGGGTGTAAACTCTGAAATTAGAAAAAGATATTTTTGTTAACATGAAAAAAATCACAGCTTTTGAAAACTTCCAAAGGAAAAAACAAGCACTAACTAAATTACAAATATATAGCAATTCCATATTATGATGTATTGTAGGATATGACAAATAGTAAGTACAAAGATAAAAGCATGGAGCTAGCGAATCCCATATTCTGACACAAAGGCCATTTCGTCTTTAGCTTGCAAATGCCAAATATATATATATATATATATATATATATATATATATATATATATATATATATAAGGTAAAATGCACTATCTGATATCTTCTCCCTATGCAAAAAAAAATTAGACTCTAGGTACAAACACATAAAGCCAGAATTAGAAAGAACTTGGAGATCTTTTTAGAATGGCTAAGCTTGAAATATTTATTCCCAATTTGTGTCCATCTCACTCTATCAAAAGCTTTAATGTCTATCTGCACAAATTTGACATTGTAAAATGTAATTGGATCAATGGTCAATTCAAATTAATGATGCAAATGTAAAATGAATAAATGTTTTCAAGACAAGCACAAAAAAATGTTTATATTTGTAACAAAAAAGAAGAAGAAATAACTAACCTAAGAAATTCTATCCATTTTAAAGGGTAGATTCTACATAAAAAACAAATTTGGAAGAAATTTGACTCACAAAACTGATAAATTACACACAAAGCACAAATTTAACGGAAAAAGAAGAAAAATCAATTACGTACTTCATAGAGAAGTCGATTCTTAGGAAGCAGTTTGACGACTTCAGGAGGCAGAACAACTTGCCTGAACAATAAATTGAGAAAAGAAAAAAAATCATATCACTCATTCAACCACAAAGAAGTTGAAGGAATTAGGATAGTGTGTGTATACCTATACTCGTAGGTGTCATCGAAATACTTCTCAGAGTACTGGATTTGACCTATACTAAAAAACTAGGGTTTCTGAATCGTTTGATTTAATCTGCCAATAAAGAACGCACATGCTCGCGGACGGCATACTTGTAACCTGATCTCATACATCTGATAACATAAAAGAAATTTTTGAGTATTAAATAAGTAATCAAATCAGATATGCATTTATATGCATGTAAGATATGCATTATCATCTTGCCAAACCAAATTGGGCTATACACTTGGTCATAAGCCACAGCAGACCCTGATAATTAGTCCATGGATATCGTGGAAAAAAGAAGAAATACTTTCAAAACCCAGAGAAGATTCAATGTCCATTATTAAAGAATGGCAAATAAGAATAAGCGTAAATGGAATACAGTTCATTTTAAAAAAATTTCTCACCTGAAGATCTACAAAGGTATTTATCCATGGTCATGCTAATTGCATTTAGTGCAAATCTTGAGGAAGAAACGTAAGATATGGTCTTCCATAGACGACGGCTTCTTCTATATTCCATCTTCAAAAATTCTGAACTCAAATATGTTAGAACTACCACAAAATCAATGACTGGAGGCAAATGCAACATTTCTAATTAAATTACAGCCGAATGATTTCCTCTCAACTTAAAAACTCTTTCAAATTTATTCCTAACCAACACATTATAAGCACTTTATCAAAAGAAACCCCCCCCCCAAAAAAAAAACAGGGAGAGATAGAGAAATTCCAAATACTCACACATCATCGCCTAAATCTTGTAATTCCAAGTTTAAACCACCACATATAGACATAACAAATCATCAAATTCAATGCAACAATAAGAATATAAGCACGTCTTACAACACCTCAACAAAAAATATTGGATCATCAAAAGCTAATTAAACAAAGAAATCTAACAAAGAAAGTGGTTCAAAAAATCACTTACCTCTTCGTCGTTCCAATCAAATATTTCTTATGAAGTGAGCAAAGCAATACTCAAAACTGAAACCAGAATCAAACAGGAGGCAGTGAATTAGCTCACTCTCACCTAGATCCGCACAAGATCAAAAAAATGAAAACAATTAGTTCAATGATTGTTTTCCCCCAATGCTTATGGTTGCAATTGAACTAATTCTCCAAAATCATGTTTGAATTTGATACAAAAAAATTGAAGAAAAGAAACAATGTAATATTTGGCACATAACAGTTTCAAATTTAGCAGTAATAAGAAAATCGTGAAATCTATGATAGAAAACCAGACGTTTACCAAAACCACAAAATGATAACTGATTCGGCTGAGTTAAAGACGATATATAGAACCAAATCCTTCCTACTGTCAATGTCAATCACTTCAACGAAATCATATTTGGTTTCTCTGCTCTTGATTCTGTGATAATCGTTCTACCACAAACCTTTCTCGGAGCACATCCTAATCCGAACAAACAGTTTGAACTACAACTCCAAGAAAAGCCATCATTGTGGTAACAAAGATGAAAAGAGAATCGACACCAAACTTGATTCGAATAAAATGGGAATAAGTTTAATCCAACCTATTAAAAAATGCTTTGGAGTAGATGATGCAGAAAGTTCCATTTATAATAAAGGTGATAAATCTTACCCTAGGTATAGGAATTGGAAAAGAAAGAAAGGAATAGGGAATCAAGAACGAAACAAGATAGTTTCCTCATACAGCGAACAAAAAATTCTTCTAGGGTTAAGCTCGAAAAAGATGAAGCTATTTTGAGATGAGAAAATTCGTCTTTTTTGGGATTAAATGAAATAAAATAATTTAGAGTAATTTTGCTACGTTGGAAAAATAATGTAGTAAATTGATGGTATTTTTGTATTTGTATCATCATTCTAATAAATGTGGTAAAATGAATGTTGCTGCAGGGCGTTATTTTTGTAGTGATACTTGGGTATTGCAGAAAACATTATCAAGTAAATATATGGGTTTACTATAATCTACTTGAGTTTTGTGTATTCAAGTTTCTAATTACAAGTTAAAACAACATCATGTTAGGATAATTGACAATATGCATTGATTATACACAATATAACCATTTATATTATCCACATATTATAGTCCTATCATATTCCATACTTGGCATTATACTAATATGTACTACTTTATCCAATGATATTTTGACCTAATATACTTATACAATTCACTTGGTCATATAGCTATCAATGATAACCTTTTTACATGGATTATCTTACCAGCCGCCTTGCATGCTAAGTAAATGAAATTGAACCTCCATCATATGTGGACCTGTTCCTCTTATATTTGCTTCAACCATTTTCTTCCATTTTTCGTTAATACTCCAATGGACTTTCAAAGCATCAAATACTTCTCGAGTCATCCAAGATGTATCGCCCTTTCCATTTCTTATCAAATTCATATGATTTTTAATTATGTCAGTAAATCATAGCTAAAAATATATTAAAAAATCAGAAATCTCTTCTCAGTTTGTGTAATTTGAAATTAGAATTTTATATAGCTAAAAAAAATATTTTTGCTGAATTAAAAATTAAAACAATTAAAGCAATAAATAACCTGAATTTTTTGTTTTTGTCCACTCAGCCTTTAATAAAAAAATAGTGGGTGAGACAAATGAGTCAAGTTGCTACTAATATATTAAAAAAAAAGTGATCCAACAAGTTAACTCACTCGTTAAAACCCAGGTTATACAACGGAGCTAAACATGCTTAAAAAAATAATATATTGCAAAATGTAATCAAATTTTTCATTTTTTATGAGTTGAAAATGTTAGCATTCCACTCTGGTCCTATTTCCCATATGTAAAAGCTATTCAAGTGAAGATTATTGTCCAAATAAAAAATATATATATATATACTTTGTTTATGTAACAAACTGAGATTGGATCATAGTTCAAGACAAGAGGATTATCTAAACATTATAAATGGAGCTTTGCTGAAATAACTAACTGACATGGTCTACAAGGATCATATTAGAATTGATGATAAAGTGGACCTAACTCAAATCTTAAAACTAGCTCAAATAAAAGGAATCGTTCTAGTCATTATAAGAAAAATATTTGAACATTCAGTTGGAGAATCCACCACCGATTGAATATGCGGTTGATTAAAAATCAACCTGTGCATTATTTTTTCTTTTTACCACAAAATCTTTCATTGTTCTGTGCTGGCAATCAAGTGACCATTAGATCTTTCATTCGCATAAACATTTCCAGTTTTTTCATTACTAAAACAAGGAAAACCAAGTATAAGTGGTGGAGCCAGAATTTTATTTTAGCCTATGCCAAAAATGTTGACATATCAATTTATCAAAATATTTATCGTAAATATACAAATCTATTAGAAAAAAAATTTATTATGAATTCTAGC
This sequence comes from Gastrolobium bilobum, assembly GCF_033153095.1. Taxonomy (NCBI): domain Eukaryota; kingdom Viridiplantae; phylum Streptophyta; class Magnoliopsida; order Fabales; family Fabaceae; genus Gastrolobium; species Gastrolobium bilobum. Next base: position 117,522 of record NW_026900108.1, read on the forward strand.
ATACTTATCTAATTTATTTACTAAATAATGTCACATATATTGAAATTTAAATGAACAATTGTCAATGATTATATATCAAAACAAACATATAAAAAGACATTAAACTTTCTGATAAGCATTCCAAACATAAGAATCTCACTTCCCTCCCACAACATAATAAGTAATGAACCAAACATTGTCCTAAGGATATGAATACACATAAATATAATAATTATATGTATAACAACATTTAATAAAAAGTTTAAATTATAATAAAGAATTGCATACCTAAAATTGTAAACGACGCTCTTTTAAACTGAAGATATCTTCAAGAATAGAATATGTAGTAAAATTTTCAGCAATCTCTCTTTCAATATACACAATTAAATTATTTGCAAGAAAGTCATCCTCCATTTTGTTTCGAAGTCTTGTTTTCACAATTTTCAATGCTGAGAATGCACGTTCACCACTTGCTGTTGAAATTGGTAGTGATAAGATAAGATGAATTAGCCTATCAACCAAATGATATGAATTTGACTTTCCTGTTTGAGCTAATCCTTGACACAACTCAGAAATTGAAGATAAATTTTGAATTTTTGGTTGTTTTGGGATGTCCTTGTAAAAATGCTTCAATTGACAATTCAAAATAATTCTCTCTTGCTCAGAAAAATCAAGAGGATAGTATTTCTCTGTAAGGCTACAAATATCATCAACATTGAATGCTTTGTAACCGTTTTTTGGATCTAATGAAGAGCTAAGTGATAAAAGTTCCATTGTTTGCTCGTTAAACCTTCTATTTAACTCTTGTAACTGAAAGTCAATGGTTGAATTAAAAATATTAAAATGATAGTGATGCTCAATAGTTATTTGATCATGTTGTCGACTGCCACAACCTTCAATATATTGAGCATCAAAATTTGGAACATCTATTTCATGAAGCTTGGAGAAATTGACAACACTTTCAAGTATTAATCTTTTCCAACCACCATCTCATAATTCTTCAATCAGTCCCTTTGTACTTGAAACTAAATGTATAGCATTCAAAATATCTTGAGATTTTTGTTGTAATGATTGACAAAGAATTTCAGTGATGCCCATGATTTCCTTCATCAAAAGTAAATTAAAAATAAACTCAAGAAATGATCATCTTATAAGCTGCAGTAGCATCCCCTCTTTGAGAGTAATTTGAGCCTTCACTACGAATTTTTTCAAGTACTGAACATGATTCATTATACCCTTGTTGAAGACTGCATATAGAATAAAAATGAGAACCCCATCTAGTATCACTAGCCCTCTTTAGTGTACCTACTTGATTAGAACCTGTACCAGTTTCAAGCTCACCAATAGCCTGGAAATGTTTAAATTCAAAAATTTGGGTAGCTTGGAATTGATTATGACGCTTAGAAGAAGCAGTGACAATATTAATGATAAAATTCAAATTCTGGAAGAATTGATAAATAGAATAAACTTCCTTAGAGGCAGCAATCAAGACTAATTGTAATCGATGGGCAAAACAATGCACATAATAAGCACAAGGACATTCATTAATAAATAATGCTTGCAATCCATTTCATTCACCACGCATGTTATTAGCACCATCATATCCTTGGCTATGAATATTCTAGATATCAAGGCAATGATATGAGAGTATGTCACTAATAGCATTTTTAAGTGTCATAGAAGATGTATCTTGAACGTGATAAAGATAAAAAAAACCTCTCTTTTATGAAACCATCTTTGTCAACAAATCTCAAGACAAGAGTCATATGTTCCCTTTTCGATTCATCACGTGCTTCATCCACAATAATACAAAACTTAGAGTCCCCAATATCCAGCAGAATCTGTTTTCGCACTTTGTTTGCTAGAACATGTAAAATCTCCCTTTGTATTTGAGGTGAGGTATACTTGGCTATCAATGGAGCATTCTTTAGAACAACATCTGCAACTTTTTCATTATAAGATGCCAAAAGTTTGATCATTTCAATAAAATTACCAATATTTCTTGAATTAATAGTCTCATCATGTCCTCTAAAAGCACACCCTTGAAAAGCAAGCCAACGAGCAACATCAATCGAAGTCTTAACACGCAGCTTTTTTTTTTTCAATATGTTGGGAGTTTTAACCATGCATAACTTTATCAATATGACAAGATTGATTCATTAAGTCCGCACATGAGATAACTGCATTAGTATATTGTGAACAAGGATCATCTCCCATGTGACTTAGAAAAACACAATACTTGTCACTATGAACTCTATTTCAATTATTAAAACCTTTGATTGTGAACGCATCCCAACCATGTCGCCCACCGACCTTTGCAGCGAAAAGATAACATGGTAAACAGAATGCAGCATCTATACAAGGTGAATACTCAAGCCACAAAGAAAATTCTTTGAACCAAGAAGCTTGAAAACGTCAATGATGTTTTTCCTTTAAAAATGGATAGGAGCATATAGGTGGATACGACCCAGCTATTAAATAAGCTCTCCGTATCTCATCGACTTCATTAACTAAATATTCCCAAATTGACATACGTTTGCTGGATCTCGTTAAAGTTTTTTATTTTTGACCATAATAATATCATCAGTATGCTCAATTCTACAACACTTTGAAGGAGGTTGCTCATGAGAAAGTGCACTAATTTCAGAAATTATGTTCGTAGGAGCATCACTTGATTCACTTTCAGAGACTACTTTCTTTTTAAAGAACACATCTATACTTTTCTGTTTATCCTTACCCATACTTTTTCAACCTACATGTCAATTTGTAGGTAGACATTTATATTAAAGTAGCTAAACAAATATCAATATATTTATGTCAAATGGATGCGGGAGCAAAATGATTTAGACAAATAACAAAAAACCAAATAAAAGAGAAAAATATAAGACAATAGTTGATTATATTATGAGAGCAATACTATGCTATTCTAAATACATAGTGAGAAAATGGAGACATAATAAGTAATTGAGTACATAAAGGGACAACATAAAAAAACAAATTGAAGCATTTCCTAATTTTATAACAAATTATTAATACCCCAAGGTCCCCACCCATTAGGGTTTTTGTTTAGTGAGGATTTTGTTTAAAATCTCATTATTTCAATAAAACTAAAATAATTTTAGATAATTAGAACCCTCTTAAATACAATTTACTAGCGAGTGTTTGGCACATAAAAATGAAAAGTATTCTATATAACATGGATTTTTTGATCCTGGATAACCCAATCCACCCATCAACGACAACACAAACAAATTGAAGCATTTCCTAATTTTATAACAAAAATTTGCTAAAACCCACGGTCCCCACCCACTGCTATTCCATAAAAAAACAACAAATAAAAGTTATTTATTTGATGTTTTGTTCAAGATTTCATTATTTCATTAAAGGTAGTCAAAGAACCTGGTAGGGAACAATTACAATTGAACAGGGATTTGCACTCTGCAGCAGATGCACACATGCCACACGGGCTAACGGGAACATGACAATGAGAACGTGAACAGGGATGACGGTGGCTGACGGACCGGCCCTTGCCAGCGGTGGCGCGAACAGACGAAACAGTGGGAAAGAAGAACACCAAGACCAACAAGACAAATCTGGATGCAGGGTCCTTGAAAGCATACAATACTTTCGCTTGAAAGCTCAAAATGCCATAGTCACTAAGGAAGAAAAATCTTCAAGTACAGAAAAAATATTTGGACAACTACGGTGATGCCAAACAAGCACCGCAAATATGGTGTGTTGTGTTTTTATTTTCTTTTATTGGATATATAAGTGATTGCTAATTTTATTATGATTTATTGTTATGAATTTTATTTAATATTTAATATACATCATCAGTATTTTGTACATCAATGGTGCAGACTTTTCTTATGATAAGACTAAGAGTGAAACTTCCAAAGCTGCGCAGCAGGTCCTGCAATTTGGAGCAAGGGGGAAAGGTATTTTGGATACTGATTTGAAAAGAAGAAAACAAATAGAAAAGGGGGAAAGAAATTGTGTGAAAGAGAATGTGGGTATAAAATTGAAGATAAAAATATTATAAATTTATTATATTTATTTAGATAGTGTTAAATTATAATTTTAGCCATGACTAAATCATAATTAATTATATACTTATATATATAATCATATATAATAAGTAAATTTTTTTAAAAACTAGCCAGTGTCAAAACACTTGCTGGTTATAATGTGGCTACCAAGGAAGCTTGTTAATGGCGTCAGAGCAGGAAAAATGAATATGCTCTGACAAATAATTTGTTTTTTTTGTTTTTTGTTTTTTTGGATATTGACAAATAATTTGTTTTTGTGAACCATCACCAATCTAGCCTTGCCTTGGATTATCTTTGTGTTATGAATTATGATTCCAATTTTAGTGGTAGATTGTGATTGTGGTGGGTGCATCATGCATGCTCCATACCAGCTTTAGCAATGGTACTGTTAGAACACCACGTATATGATAAGTTAGTACCAACACAAATCGATTGTGATTTGCGACAATGTTATATACAATATCATGGTCTTAATGCACATCATCAACAGAAACTAATTTTAACTGCATTATTAGTTTCATGGAATCCTATAACTAGTGTAATTCTTTATATTCTTTGTTCTAGCAATAACCACTACAAATTGCAAGAAAGGAAAACATTGAAATCCAACATAGATGAAACAGACACAGTACTTCTTCTAGTCCTAGTCAAAGCTTGAAAAACATTGGTAGTGAAACACATATCAACCACCAAAATTGGTTTCATGATTTTTACAAGACAGATAAACCAGAAACCCAACAGGACAGAGAAGAACAAAATATTCCAAAGAAAAAAAATGGTAAGCATACATTAAAATCAATATCCACTTTGACATCAGTGGTGATGTACTTCAGTACTTGTTCTTCAATTGGGTGTTAACATCAGCCAATTAAAGCTCCCATTTTATTGGTCCCTGAGGATGTGATAGCTTGCAGCAGCAACAACAGACACACAAGCTATCACAATAATTCTTCCCAAAGCAACTCAACATAGATTCCCTTCCCTACACACACAAATCTTCAAATGCAACAACCACCCCACCCCAAGTTGAATAAAACCACCTAAAAATGAAGTAAAATGAAAAAATTATAAATAAAAAATACTCACAACTCCAGTGCATGAGTAGGTAGTGGCAACTCAAAGGTTGAGTCCTTGGCTTAGGCCTCACAAGAAGCAAGGACTGGCAGAGAAGGAATCATATTGTTTCCTAGACGGACATTGTGGCTAAAAACGTTAGGCATTGGACCATTGAATGTAAAAAGGGTGTAGCTCGAAGTGAAACATTAATGGACATAAAAGCATACCCTTGATACTCCTCCGGTGAAGATGGCTGACGATGTGAACCGGAACGCCTCAGTGAAATGAAAGTGTGGAACCGTGAAATTGTTGGAAGGTGGGTGAACTGAAAAAGTGAAATGAAATGAAAGAGGGACCACAAACCGAAATCGTGAATGTAGCCTAGGGCATGATTTATGGGAAATAAAATTAAGACTGAAGGAGGGAAACTGAGAAGATGATGGCTTATGCGCGGGAAATATAACTTTTTGCATTTTTTAATATTTAAAAAATATTGCTTTAGTTAAGTGTAATAATATTGCTATGGGTGGGAAATCAAAGTTAAAATGAAAATGATTCTGCTATTGAATAAAAATAATTTTTTTTTTCGGGACTGCCCCCACACCCCCATTAGGCGGCTTCCCCCGACTCTCGCCCGCTCACCAGGGAGCGGGATCCCGTCGGGAAACTGTTGACCATACTATCCACAATAGGCGTCATCTAAATATAAAGTATAAGTTATACTCAACATCTGAATGTTTCATTCTTGAATTAATTAAGAAATCATTCATTTCAAAAGTGTTTCATTCTTAGAATTTATATCACTTAAAACCCTTGTAGTCTTATAAATATAAAAATATTTACTTTTATAAACTTTATTTTATATAATTATGATATTGTCAAATAAAATTATAATAAAATTAATAATTAAATATAAAATTAAAAAAATACTTCAAGTTATTTATTTCGAAATTAATTTGTAAATGGGGAAGGTTATCTTCCCAAATTGTTTGTTCACAAACTACACTACATATGTACTCCGGGGAGTACACTCTTAAGTCAGTGTACTCCCTAGGGTGCATAGTGTAGTTTATAAATAAAAAATTTGTAAACATAACTCTACTCTTTATAAATTATCTTAATTTTATTTATTTATTTTAAAAATATATTTAAAAATTCACTAAATATTATTTAAGATTAGATCAAATAGTATTATCACATAAGATATTTATGTTCTTTGGGTCTTTGTTTAAAACCACGGGTAGTCAAATGATAACCCATAAAGGGATTGCTTGACGGAGGAAGAAGCCTTGGTTTAAACTTCTAGTGGAACCTTTGGTTCTTGTTAAGTTAAGAGTTAGGTAAGTCTTTGGACTTGGGTATATATGTATGTCATTTACTTGAAAACCCTTTGGTCGGTGGTTGTTAGTTAAATTCATTTGGTTGATAGGATTCATGACCCTGGTGTAGGTACTTTTGTGGTATAAAGTGTGTTAATTGGCTTGGTTGTGTGTCTTGGTAATTCCATTGGATTGTGTTGTGATGGATAAATGGATGATATACTATTCTGTTTTTATTATAGGGAAAAATATTTCTGCAGTTAATGCAGATAAGTTATCTGCATTTATTTCCAAAACTACGTCGTTTTGGTATTAAAATCTTAAAAAATTATAAATATAAAGACTATTATAACCCTGAAATAAATTAAAATTACAAAAACACCATGATTTCCGTCCCAAAACGACGTCGTATTGGCTTACTGCAGATAATTTATCTGCAGTAACTGCAGAAAAAGCGAACCCTTTATTATATAGGCACATTAAGTGAACCATGGGGTTGAGTGATCTCCAATAACCCTTGGTTTACGAGTTTTTTTATCCCATCCCGTGTTTGGATGTGCATTTTAAAGAATGTAATATATTGATGCATTGTGAGTTGTGGCATTCTGTTGTTTATGTTATGCATGGGGCATTTGAGAAATTAGAATATGATCATTGTCCTAAGGTATTTGTTATATTGTTGGATTATGTAAGGACCTTGATCATGTACTTTGCAATAGTTAAGTTCCAAGTGATGTATCTGGTTTACAATGTATATTTTGCTACATTAGCTCTCTTATACGATGGAAGGGATTGTATGCCTTTTTGATAATAGCTATATAATTTATTTAAACATTTATTTTTTTTCAAATATTTTCGACGGAATCCATTTTTCGTCGAAATGTTCACAAATTTAATTTCATTACATATTTTTTTCAAAATTTTTTTATGGAATATATTTTCTGTTGAAAATTTCGATGGAATTCTTTTTCAGTCGAATAAGTTCACAAAGTTAAATTAATTAAAGATTTGTTTTTTAAACAATTTTTGACGGAATTCATTTCAGTCGAAAATGTTTAATAATTTAATTTAATTTAATATTTAATTATTTTAAATATTTTTCACAATATTCATTTTCCATCAAATTTTTTGATAGAATTCATTTTTCGTCAAAAAAGTGCAAAAATTAATTTAATTAAACATTTATTTTTTTTCAAAACTTTTTGATGCAATTCTTTTCTGTTGAATTCATTTTTCGACTAAAAAGTTCACAAAATTAGTTTAATTGGATTTTTTTTCGTCGATTTTCGAGGAAAACAAATTGCATCGAAAATGTTCACAAAAATAATTTAATTAAAAATTTATTTTTTCAAAGGTTTTCGACGAAATTTCTTTTCCGTCAAATTTTTAATGAAAATCGATTTTTGTCGAAAATTTTCAATATAATTCGATTTTTGTCAAAAAAATTCAATGGAATATGATTTTTTCCGACTTTGAGTCGGAAATTTTGACTGAAAATAGATTTCGTCAAAAATTTCGTCACTAAGTTCAACAGAATGATTTTCGTCGATAATGAGGACTTTTCTAGTAGTGCATTATGACTTCACATAATTCAAATTCATCCATCCTCATTCATGTATTTGATATTTCTTCTCGAAACTCAAGTTTATCACATTAATTTCAATGGATCGACATGCAACTATAAGAACTTAAACGATAACCCACTTGTCTTTATATATATATATATATATATATATATATATATATATATATATATATATATATATATGGGTCAGAATTATTTTACACCATTGTAAGTTACACTCTCAATATTGTCCGCTGATCCCACTTATATCTAAGGGCTCAATGTTTTAGTAATGTGAGCCATTGGATACAAGTAGATTAATGATCAAGATTGAGTGTAAGACTTCTAACTCTTACACTGGTGTAAGAATATCCTGCCCCTATATATATATTTATATAACTTATTGCCATAATTTTTTCTCTATTAAAACAACAATGTTTCTAGCTCAATCCCAAGGGTCGAACTACTTAGGCCACGTTTGGTTTAAATTTTTGAAGAAATTTCTTTTTCGTTGAAAATTTCGATGGAATTCTTTTTCCATCGAAAAAGTTCACAAAGTTAATTTAATTAAACATTTATTTTTTTAAATTAATTTTTGACGGAATTCGTTTTCCCTCAAAAATTCGACGAAATTCTTATTCTGTCGAAAACGTTCACTAATTTAATCCAAATAAACGTTTATTTTTTTCAAATATTTTCGACGAAATTCGTTTTCCATCGAAAAATTCGACAAAATTCATTTTTCGTAGAAAAAGAGCAAAATTAATTTAACTAAACCTTTATTTTTTTTTAAAAAATTCGACAAAAATTATTTTCCATCAAATTTTTTTATGAAATTCATATTCCGTCGAAAATGTTCACTAATATAATTTAATTAAGGGGGAGGTCATAGTCTCAGATGCACCGACACGCTTTCTTTAAAAAAATTTGCTTGTCGGACACCGACACGCGGTCAACGCTCCGACACGTTCCGTCTCGTATTTTTGACACGCGATCAACTTTTTTCGACACGCAGTCAACGCTCCGACACACATTGAACATATTTTTTTTTACTCTAAATTTTATTTTATTAACTAAAAATGAAAAATAAATATATAAGTCAATTTTTCAAAGGTTTTTGACAAAATTTCTTTTTTGTCGAAACTTTTCCACAAAAATTGATTTCATTGAAAATTTTCAAAGGAATCCAATTTCGTCAAAAACTTTCACAAAAACATTTCCTTTATACATTTATTTTATTTAAAAGTTTTCGACGGAATTGGTTTTCCGTCGAAAAGTTTAGACATAATCAATTTTTCGTCATAATTTTGACCGAAAATGAATTTTGTCAAAGATTCTACCACTAAGTTCGTTGGAATATTTTTCGGTGATAATGAGGACTTTTCTTGCAGTGCATTACGACACCACATAATTCAAATTCATCTGTCCTCATTTATGTATTTGATATTTCTTCTCGCAACTCGAGTTTTTTACATTAATTTCAATGGATCGACATGCAGCTATAAGCTTTGACTTTTGAAAAAAAAAAATACATGTCGGATACCGACACTTTCTGATATACGGTCAACGCTCAGACACACAGTTAATATTTTTCGACACGCTTCCGACACGCGGTCAACATTTTTCAACACATTTTTTTATATCCAAATTCTATTTTATTTTTATTTTGTTTAACTAGACATGAAAAATTAATTTATAAATCAAATATTTTCTGTTATGAAATTTGACCTGAAAAATTAATAAGGCATGAATAATTATTTTTTCTTTATATTTATATTATGAAATTTGAATATTTGATTGATTATATGACTTCTTATGAGCTGCTATATGTATTAAATTTAAACTATATTATATATATTAAAAATGTCATTTAATATTAAAACATTGGCGAAATCTAACATTTTTTAGAATTAACGTATCGGTGTGTCGTATCCCGTATCCTATGTTAGTGCAACATAGGCTATAAGAACTTAAACGATAACCCACTCGTCTATATATATATATATATATATATATATATATATATATATATATATATATATATATATTGGCTTTTTGACCCTTTTGCCCCTCATTAATTAATTAATAACCAATTTGCCCCTGATCAAGAACTATCCACCAACCTGCCCCCTTTTAGTCGACTACCTTGCTGTTTTAGTCGAGCAAATGGTCAATCTTCAGAAAGTGGACTTCCGCAAATTTAGTCGACTAAAAAATCATCTTAATCGACTACATTTTTGGGATATTTAGTCGACTAAGTATCGATATTTAGTCGACTAAATATCGACGGATTTGTTTTTTAAAAACCCCCCATTCGGCAGAGGGGGAGAATGATGACCTAATCGACTAAGGAGGCGGCCCAAACCCCAAATCCGCAGGAGCAGCTGAAGAACGCCCCAAACCCTTCCTTTAGGCGTGTGGATTGCCCCCAAATTTGGTCCAAATCGTGAAATCTGAAGGATAGGTAAGGTTTCTTAACTTGCATTGTGTTTTAGGTTTAGGAATTTTTTGTATTTGTTTGTTGTCCGAATTTGTGAACTCTAATCAAAGCGTTTGTTGTAGGTTTTGTAACCCTAATCTACTAAGGTTTATTTTTTTGCATTGTGTGAATTTTTTTGTTTGAAAAGTTTGTATGGGGCAAAAGTTTGCTTTTGGTTTACAGCGCTTATATTGCAAGTTTTCATTACCATCATGACATGTTTCATATAGTTAAATGCTGACATGTTTCATTGTAGGTACCCTAAACAAATGACGAGCCGCAGAAGACCAAGCGATGAGGGCAATGAGTCACTTGAGAGACGCACCAAGCATAGGCAAGAGCGGCCTTCTTCGTCAAGGCGACAAGACATGACTTATCAATTTGTGGAATCAACAACTCATTGCCCATTGGATACCAATGAGCAGCATATACCTTATCAATTTGTGCAATTGAGAACATAGGATCAACATAATCATAGTGGTTCAACTTTTCTACCTTGCACACCGCTAAGACATGACTGCAAGGGAATCTTCTAGATGTGAACCGTCCACATTGACATTTGCGATTGAGCAAGTCCACCCTCATTATGTCACCTGCATCATGAGTTGATTGATTGTAGGCATCCTCAACTTCAAATAGCTGCAGGTCCCTATCAAAAACCCGCACACGGAGGCTCACTGTTAATTGATCATTTTTTTGGATGATATCCTCAACTTTTTTTGCAATTCTCCAACCCTTTGCCTTTGCCTTTTGGATCTTTTCACGTCTCTTGACGAAATACTCAACAAGTCTACTTTGAGTCATCTTCACCAATGCTGTTATAGGCAAATTACGTGCACCCCTCAGGACCTTATTCACACACTCAGATAAGTTAGTCGTCATGTGACCAAACCTCCGACCGTCCTCATCGTAAGACCTGCACCATTTTTCTTTGGGAATCTGATCTATCCATGAAGCTACTTGAGGGTTACTGTCGATAAAATCCTGGAATCTGATATCAAAATGAATCTTTACTCAAGTACCCTGAAATACAAAATGATGCGTTAGATACAAAAGGATGAATTATATACAATTTGTACATATTAAAAAGAAGATTGTACCTAGCTTCATCAGGGTTTTCTTTAATTCCACATCTCTGAACTTAGTGTTAAAGTTGCTTCCGATGTGGCGTAGACAAAACACATGATACGCAAATGGTGGCTGCCAACCGGCATGATCTCTTACAGCCCTGATGATGCTGGGATGACGATCGGATATTAGACAAATGCCATGCTTATGCGTGACGTGAAAACGCATAAGGCTAAGAAACCACGACCAATCATCCAATCTCTCACCAGGAGGAACAATAGCAAATGCAATAGGGAGAATGTAACCATCTCCATCTTGTGAAGTTGCAATCAAAAGAGTTCCTTTGTATTTACCGTACAAATGCGTGCCATCAATTTGGATTATGGGTTTACAATATTTGAAGGCCTCAATGCACTGGTGAAAGGTCCAAAATACTCGGTGAAAGACGGCCTTATCCGTATACACTCGACGTTCATCAACACATTGGTCTGTATCAATCTTGAACACAGAACCCACATTAACCTGCGTCATGTATGTCAGCCAACCAGGCAAGAATGCATACGATTTATCCCAGTCGCCAAATAACTTGACAATGGCTTTCATTTTAGCCTTCCAAGCTTTCCTGTAAGATATGTTGTATCCATACAAACGTTGTACCCTCTCTTGAATAAGAACTGGCTTCAATGATGGATCTTCTTTTAACATACCTATATAAAAAAAAACACCGGCCAACAGTCAGAATACAAAATGATTAACGTTAACATACCTTAGGAAGTTAGATATATCGAATAATACATACTGATAATGGTTGCACATATCACATCAGAATCCAACTGTCTATGATCCCGGGTAAGACCTTGGTTTAGGCAGGTGTGTTCTTTAACCCATTTACTAACCACCCAAGTATTTCCATTCTTCGGCAACAATGCCCTCACATACCAGGGACACCCATCATTATGGTGTCGACACTTCATCACAAATCTATGGTCATCACTTTTTGCCACAACGGCAGTACGGTGAGCCTTCATACAATATAATTTGACTGCATGTTGCATTTCAGATTTGCTACGAAACTCCTGATACAAATATAAAGGATCCCCTAATTGCCAGCCACCGTGATCATCATCGTCACCATACAATATCTCCGTCTCATCATTAGGGTGGGCCCAATTAATGAAGGTATAATGTGAGCTTTCATTCCAAAATGGCTCGACCTCAGAACCTACGGATGCATTATAATGCCACCGTCAATACCATTCATAACAAAAAAAATAATTGCTAAATTAAATCTTTAAAAAACAAATCTTACCACTGCTAACAGGGTCAACACGAAGTGGTCTCGTAACCTGCGAACCCGGGGATGGTGAGCTTGTGTCAGCGTCGAAATCACCCTCTACGTCAGTATCTGACGTGTCACCTAGTGGAATAACACTCTCAGGTTCACCGTCCTCATCGCTGTCCATATCGGCATCCTGTTCATCCTCATCTATTTCCCGCAGTGTTATCTGACTTATGACATGTGCAGGTGCAGATAAATCGACTACTCTTTCTTCATGACCAAAATACGGTTCACTTCTTGTATGCATGGGTGCAGATGAAGATTGACCACAATCTAATTCAACATATATCTCAATAAAATTTTGAAATTTTCGGTCAACAATTGCATCTATGACACATTCGACATCTTCATCATCACATATATCGTTACCAATGTTGTAAATAGCATCCTTACCAAATGTTGTCTCTACCCTGGCAATCATCCGTTGAACGCATTGGCTGCCTTGCAAACCCAATTTTTGCTGAATTCTCTCCTTTAACTCATTGTATGTAGTGCCCCGTTTGATTTTCAACATTTTCGTTTTTCCTTCAAATTGAACACCATTGGGGCCTTCATAATGCTTTCCATCATAGTAGATCATTGTCACATACATGTTTGGACTTGTGCTCATCTTCCTCACGAAATTGGGACTTGGGTTCTGAAATTGGGGGTTTGGGTTCGGATTTTGGGGTTTGGAATTGGGCAATGACAATGATTTCACAATATTAGGTCTGTAGAGATGGTGGGATGAAATACAATCGGATTGAGAGGATTACACATGAACAAAGGGAGCTATTTAGGTTTACACAACAACAACAATCGAAATGAGACCGAAAACATGGAAAATATAGGGTTTCAGTCGACATTTAGTCGACTAAATATCGATACTTAGTCGACTAAATATCCCAAAAATGTAGTCGATTAAGATGATTTTTTAGTCGACTAAATTTGCGGAAGTCCACTTTCTGAAGATTGACCATTTGCTCGACTAAAACAGCAAGGTAGTCGACTAAAAGGGGGCAGGTTGGTGGATAGTTCTTGATCAGGGGCAAATTGGTTATTAATTAATTAATGAGGGGCAAAAGGGTCAAAAAGCCTATATATATATATATATTCATATAACTTATTTCCATAATTTGTTCTCTATTAAAAGTTAAAAAAACAATGTTTCTTGCTCAATCCCAGGCTATGTTGCACTGACACTGATACGGGACACGAAATACGACATGACACTCCGACATGCTAATTCTAAAAAATATTAAATTTTGACACGTTAGGACACATTTTGATATTATATAATATTTTTAATTTATTTAATGTATATTGTATTTAATATTCAATAATTTAGCAAAAAAATAAAGTTAAACTTATAATATCCATCAATTTTGCAAAGAAACATAAGATATCTCAAATGTTTATATTAAGCTCAATAAAATGATAATCGTAATCTAATGAATTTAATAGTTAGAACTCAAAATGCAATGCAACGTAACTTTTGAATTTTTTTTGAGTCTTTGCAATGAGTATTGTAGTGTCGGTGAGTGTCAGATATTTTTGAAATATCGTGCTTCATGGATCCTAGGAGTTGAACTACTTAGGCTATGTTTGGTTTAAATTTTAGTATAATTGATTTTAAAAGAATTCATTTATGTCTGAAAATGATATTCCAAATATGATTTTACAAGAATTAAATGTTGGATATATGCTCTTTTGGTCACTAAAGTCCTATTGGGCTTCAGTGACACTTGAGCCCATGAGGCTTAGGGTTGAGTTATGTCTAAGACCTAAAGTATATATTCACAGTTTTCTCCTCTTGTGCCTCTAAGGTGAACAGATCATTAGAAACAAACCCAAGAGGCAGACGTTCATCATCTGAACGGTTGCCCACACAACCATCTCATCCTCCTCGAGAGATAGTCTGGAAGATCGATCATAGAGGGAACAACTATTGTTCGTGGTCACACAACTACGCCCTTCCAGGTAATCAAAACGATGAAGGTTAATCTTTTCCCTCGTCGTGTCGGTTCGATGCGCTTCCGCGTTTCTGATGATATACCTACAATTGGTATCAGAGCCGGATCGCGATGAGGAAAAGAACCAGTTTTGAAATAAATTCATGTGATTGTTTTTGAAAATTATTTTTTGAAAATATGGCATCTTTTTCTATATTTGTTATTTATTTCATGGTGATCATTCGTTTATAATTCTTATTCGATATTGCTTTTAATTTTAATCGGTTAATCGCTTTAATCCATGGTTAGATTCTCTCGTGTATTTCTTGATTTGTAACAAGGAGGCTAATCCCATATGATTAGGTTTCCTCCTTGCTGTTTTTTGTTTTTTTTTTTGGAATTTCTATGTATTTTTCGAATTTCTGTAAAAATTGGAGATCAAGAAACTGCGAAGAACATGAGGATTCAACACTGTCCGAGACTTTTCGTGGACCTCTGGACCTCGGAATTGGACGATCCATATATGGTTGGAAAGAGGACGAAAAGACGATCACAATTACGGGTGGATCGCCGCCGTTAGATCCTCCACGCGCCGCCACGCGCCACCTCAAGTGGCTGAGAGTGGGCTTCACTCTCCGGGAGAGATACGGAGCGTGGGGGCGCGTGCCACACCCTTTTTGGGTGGTTCCGGCGACCGTGTTCTCGTCTCCCCGTGGTGGTCCTTCCCCTGGATTTTCGTGTTGAGATGACTTCGGCTGACGGCGCGGCAAAACAGTTGGCTAGGGTTCCTTTTTTTTTGTCTCCTAGGGTTTCTAGCAAAGGATTGGGTCTTTGGGCTTGTGGGCCCATAGATACCCTAAAGGGGCTTGAGACAGATACTAGGGGCTGGACGGAAAAGGAATTTCAAAGTTGTAATTTTATTTATTTATTGATTATTATAGGAAAGCCATGGATTAAAGTTATTTATTTATTATTTAATGTTTTAATTGAATGGTATGAATTATATGTGCGATTAAACATGATGTATAAAATAACATGTCATATAGAATAGGAAGATGCCATATTGTTGCATGATCACATGTCATTACTGCATAGTAGCTATTATGTCTTGAATCGACTAGTATGATAGTTAGTATGCGTGATTATTTAGGTTGTCCATTGGATTAATTAATTATGGATTTAAAATCTAGATAAATAATCCAGTTAATTTCCTAAGAGAAAATTGTTTTTTGAGAAAATAAATTTTTGTGGGTTTTCTGAAATGGTCATGGAGTAACACGTGTTGACGCAAAGTGACCGGATTTCTGAAATCAAACAAATTTTTTTTTGAATTAAACATTTCTTGGAAATTAAAAATTCTAATTTTTAAAATATTGAATGGGTGAAGGTTTTAAATTAAATATTTAATTATAAAACCTACGGGCTCCAATTGTGGGTTTATTAGTGAAATGATTATCGCTGAAGCCCCATCGGATAAGGATAATCAGATTTCGCTAGATTAAACCTTAATATCTTCAAAATTTTGGTAAAGTTTTGTACGGCCCATCGTCGACAACACTTAGATACTAAAGATAATTTTGACAATAAACAATGGTTAAATACATTCAACTTTAATAAAATTGTTAACCCTCCCATCGAGGCTCTGACAATGGAACTGAAGGCCCAAAATAACAATATTAGTTTTACAAGTATCTTGCCCATCGTAAGCCTTGTAAAGATAGCTAATGGATTGTTAAACAATAAACGAATAGTAGTTATTAGAATCTACTAGCGCCATATCTGTTTGTTGTTTTCTTTTCGAGTTTGTAAATAATGTGTGTAATTTTATTTTCAGAAAAATGTCTTCATTCAATCCTTTAGCTACTATTTTGAGTCAAAAACCAATGGATGGTACAAACTACAAACAATGGAAAACAAATCTGGATATTGTTCTTCAATATGAAAAGCTCAATTTTGTTCTGACCACCCCTATACCGGCGCAGCCTGCTGAAGATGCGCCTGAGGCAACAAAGGCCCAATTTCAGCAGGAGAAGGAGAAATGGGAGAAGGCAAATGTGGCAGTTCGCTGTTACATTTTAGCCAGTCTTGCCAATCACCTTCAGGAGCAGGTAAACATGGTTGAGAGTGGAGCAGCTATGCTCCAGACTCTTGATGGCATGTTTGCTACGTCCAGCAGCTCTGCTAGGCAGATTGCGCTGAATGCTGTCACTAAGACAGTAATGTCTGGAGGAAGTGTGCGGGATCATTGTTTGTCAATGATTGCAAACTTCAAGAAGGCTGAGGATCATGGGGTCAAGTTTGAACAAGAAGTAAAAGTTGACCTTCTCTTGCAATCATTGCCTGAATACTTCACTCAATTCAAGATGAATTATAATATGAATAAGATGAATCTTAATCTTACTCAACTGATGCACGAGCTTGAGAGTGCTGAACAGTCTCTAGTCAAGCAGGGCAGTGCATTTTATGCTGGTGAAAGTTCTGTGAAACCTAAGGGGAAACCCAAGGGGAAGAACAAGAACAAGAAAAAGAAGAAATCAGGTATTCCAGTTGCCAAACCAGTTGCAATGAAGCAACCGAAAGGTAAGTGCTTCAAGTGCGGACAAAAGGGGCATTGGAAGAAAAATTGCCCACGCATGGCTTGTTTAGTGGAGAATTACAATGATAAATGGATCATTGATTCAGGAGCCACTAACCATGTTTGTTACTCTTTGCAGTGGTTCAAACATAGCTTGCCTTTAAGCGAAGGACAAAGAGTTTTGAAGCTTGGAAATGGGGAGCTTGTGTCTGCACTAGCAGTGGGACAAGTTATTTTGCAGAATCTTTTAATAATTGCAGAATTTCTTTAGTTGTTTGTTTGGTAAAATGACTAGAGATCTTTCAAGGCCAAGGGAAATCGTGCCATACATCAGCTGGAATTGGTGCATACTGATGTATGTGGACCAATAAATGTCCAGGCCAGAGGCGGGTATCAGTATTTCATCACATTCACTGATGATTACTCTAGATTTGGACATGTGTACCTGATGCGTCATAAGTCTGAAGCTTTTGGAAAATTCCAAGAGTTCAAGGCTGAGGCAGAAAAACATCTTGGTGTTCAAATTAAGACTCTTCGGTCTGATCGAGGGGGTGAATACCTATCTGGAGAGTTCAGGTCTTACCTGACCAAGCAGGGGATAGTTTCACAATTATCTTCTCCAGGGACACCCCAGCAGAATGGAGTCGCTGAAAGGAGAAATAGAACCCTTTTAGAGATGGCAAGATCGATGCTCAGTTATTCACCTTTGCCTGATTCATTCTGGGGATATGCCTA